>NC_092772.1:53671072-53757080 GCF_047496795.1 Chiloscyllium punctatum | reverse complement strand
GAGTGTGGGGATGGAGGGGGAGGGCGATGGAGTGAGTGTGGGGATGGAGGGGGAGGTTGATGGAGTGAGTGTGGGGATGGAGGGGGAGGGCGATGGAGAGAGTGGGTGAATGGAGGGAGAGGGTGATGGAGTGAGTGTGGGGATGGAGGGGGAGGGTGATGGAGTGAGTGGGTGAATGGAGGGAGAGGGCGATGGAGTGAGTGTGGGGATGGAGGGGGAGGGTGATGGAGTGAGTGTGGGGATGGAGGGGGAGGGTGATGGAGTGGGTGTGGGGATAGAGGGGGAGGGTGATGGAGTGAGTGTGGGGATGGAGGGGGAGGGTGATGGAGTGAGTGTGGGGATGGAGGGGGAGGGTGATGGAGTGAGTGTGGGGATGGAGGGGGAGGGTGATGGAGTGAGTGTGGGGATGGAGGGGGAGGGTGATGGAGTGAGTGTGGAGATGGAGGGGGCGGGCGATGGAGTGAGTGTGGGGATGGAGGGGGAGGGCGATGGAGTGAGTGTGGGGATGGAGGGGGAGGGTGATGGAGTGAGTGTGGAGATGGAGGGGGCGGGCGATGGAGTGAGTGTGGGGATGGAGGGGGAGGGCGATGGAGTGAGTGTGGGGATGGAGGGGGAGGGTGATGGAGTGAGTGTGGGGATGGAGGGGGAGGGCGATGGAGTGAGTGAGGGGATGGAGGGGGAGGACGATGGAGTGAGTGTGGGGATGGAGGGGAGGGTGATGGAGTGAGTGTGGGGATGGAGGGGGAGGGTGATGGAGTGAGTGGGTGAATGGAGGGAGAGGGCGATGGAGTGAGTGTGGGGATGGAGCGGGAGGGCGATGGAGTGAGTGTGGGGATGGAGGGGGAGGGCGATGGAGTGAGTGTGGGGATGGAGGGGGAGGGGATGGAGTGAGTGTGGGGATGGAGGGGGAGGGTGATGGAGTGAGTGTGGGGATGGAGGGGGAGGGCGATGGAGTGAGTGTGGGGATGGAGGGGGAGGGCGATGGAGTGAGTGTGGGGATGGAGGGGGAGGGCGATGGAGTGAGTGGGTGAATGGACGGAGAGGGTGATGGAGTGAGTGTGGGGATGGATGGGGAGGGTGATGGAGTGAGTGTGGGGATGGAGGGGGAGGGCGATGGAGTGAGTGGGTGAATGGACGGAGAGGGTGATGGAGTGAGTGTGGGGATGGAGGGGGAGGGCGATGGAGTGAGTGTGGGGATGGAGGGGGAGGGTGATGGAGTGAGTGTGGGGATGGAGGGGGAGGGTGATGGAGTGAGTGTGGGGATGGAGGGGGAGGGTGATGGAGTGAGTGTGGGGATGGAGGGGGAGTGCGATGGAGTGGGTGTGGGGATGGAGGGGGAGGGTGATGGAGTGAGTGTGGGGATGGAGGGGGAGGGTGATGGAGTGAGTGTGGGGATGGAGGGGGAGGGTGATGGAGTGGGTGTGGGGATGGAGGGGGAGGGTGATGGAGTGAGTGTGGGGATGGAGGGGGAGGGTGATGGAGTGAGTGTGGGGATGGAGGGGGAGGGTGATGGAGTGGGTGTGGGGATGGAGGGGGAGGGTGATGGAGTGAGTGTGGGGATGGAGGGGGAGGGCGATGGAGTGAGTGTGGGGATGGAGGGGGAGGGTGATGGAGTGAGTGTGGGGATGGAGGGGGAGGGTGATGGAGTGAGTGAGGGGATGGAGGGGGAGGACGATGGAGTGAGTGTGGGGATGGAGGGGAGGGTGATGGAGTGAGTGTGGGGATGGAGGGGGAGGGTGATGGAGTGAGTGTGGGGATGGAGGGGGAGGGTGATGGAGTGAGTGAGGGGATGGAGGGGGAGGGTGATGGAGTGAGTGTGGGGATGGACGGGGAGGGTGATGGAGTGAGTGTGGGGATGGAGGGGGAGGGTGATGGAGTGAGTGAGGGGATGGAGGGGGAGGGTGATGGAGTGAGTGTGGGGATGGAGGGGGAGGGTGATGGAGTGAGTGTGGGGATGGAGGGGGAGGGCGATGGAGTGAGTGTGGGGATGGAGGGGGAGGGCGATGGAGTGAGTGTGGGGATGGAGGGGGAGGGCGATGGAGTGAGTGTGGGGATGGAGGGGGAGGGCGATGGAGTGAGTGTGGGGATGGAGGGGGAGGGCGATGGAGTGAGTGTGGGGATGGAGGGGGAGGGTGATGGAGTGAGTGTGGGGATGGAGGGGGAGGGTGATGGAGTGAGTGTGGGGATGGAGGGGGAGGGTGATGGAGTGAGTGTGGGGATGGAGGGGGAGGGTGATGGAGTGAAGGAGGGGATGGAGGGGGAGGGTGATGGAGTGAGTGTGGGGATGGAGGGGGAGGGTGATGGAGTGAGTGTGGGGATGGAGGGGGAGGGCGATGGAGTGAGTGGGTGAATGGACGGAGAGGGTGATGGAGTGAGTGTGGGGATGGAGGGGGAGGGCGATGGAGTGAGTGTGGGGATGGAGGGGGAGGGTGATGGAGTGAGTGTGGGGATGGAGGGGGAGGGTGATGGAGTGAGTGTGGGGATGGAGGGGGAGGGCGTTGGAGTGAGTGTGGGGATGGAGGGGGAGGGCGATGGAGTGAGTGAGGGGATGGAGGGGGAGGGCGATGGAGTGAGTGTGGGGATGGAGGGGGAGGGCGATGGAGTGAGTGTGGGGATGGAGGGGGAGGGCGATGGAGTGAGTGTGGGGATGGAGGGGGAGGGCGATGGAGTGAGTGTGGGGATGGAGGGGGAGGGCGATGGAGTGGGTGTGGGGATGGAGGGGGAGGTTGATGGAGTGAGTGTGGGGATGGAGGGGGAGGGCGATGGAGTGGGTGTGGGGATGGAGGGGGAGGGTGATGGAGTGAGTGTGGGGATGGAGGGGGAGGGTGATGGAGTGAGTGTGGGGATGGAGGGGGAGGGTGATGGAGTGAGTGTGGGGATGGAGGGGGAGGGTGATGGAGTGAGTGAGGGGATGGAGGGGGAGGGTGATGGAGTGAGTGTGGGGATGGAGGGGGAGGGTGATGGAGTGAGCTTGGGGATGGAGGGGGAGGGTGATGGAGTGAGTGTGGGGATGGAGGGGGAGGGTGATGGAGTGAGTGTGGGGATGGAGGGGGAGGGTGATGGAGTGAGTGTGGGGATGGAGGGGGAGGGCGATGGAGTGAGTGAGGGGATGGAGGGGGAGGGTGATGGAGTGAGTGTGGGGATGGAGGGGGAGGGCGATGGAGTGAGTGTGGGGATGGAGGGGGAGGGTGATGGAGTGAAGGAGGGGATGGAGTGAAGGAGGATGTGCTCACCTCATGGCCCTATGGACCTCTTGGACCTGAAGTTTCTGGAAGGCGGAGCGTGTCTTCTCACTGAGCTGATTGGCCCAGTTCCGGACATGGTCCTGGAAGGTCAGGAAACGTTCCACCATGGAGGGGGCTGGGGTCGGTTCGGTCACATTCTGCGATGTTGGGCCCGGTGTGGGGGTGCTCTCTGGGACAGGGAGGAGCGAGAGAACACGTTACCATCAATCCTCACTACCCCTCAACCCCCTGCCCTCCTTCCCTCTCCCCTCCCCCCACCACCCCCACCACCCAGCAACCTTTTTCATTTATATATAACCCCACAGGATTACACAGGTCTTTAACAGCACCACAAGGAAACACTGGGTGAGTGATGTGGTCTGAAGGAGATGGGAAGTTTGTTTTTTTACGTTTGTCAGGACCAGGATGGAAGAAAACGCATTTTCCAAAGGGAGTAATGATTTTATACGGCACGCCAAACTCTGTCGAGGTAGGGTCCTCTATTGGAGGAACTCGGGTTTGACTGCAGATTCCCCATTCCGACCCTGCCCTGGGAGTATTTGATGAGGGGACAGTGTAGAGGGAGCTTTACTTTGTATCTAACCCCGTGCTGTCCCTGCCCTGGGAGTGTTTGATGGGGTTATAGTGTAGAGGGAGCTTTACTCTGTATCTAACCCCATTCTGACCCTGCCCTGGGGGTGTTTGATGGGGGACAGTGTAGAGGGAGCTTGACTCTGTATCTAACCCCATTCTGACCCTGCCCTGGGAGTGGACAATGCTAACTTTGTGCAGTCTGAAGTTGGGTATTATCTCTGTCCTATTGATGCTCTCTCCCAGGATGTAACTGTTCTTTGTTCCAGTGAGACGTGCCTGAACAGCTGTCAGAACGATCACAGACAGCTTGTGTTGTACTGCTGAGGGGAAACATCAAAGGGAGTCACTGCTACAAACAGCTTCAGAGGTTGAATTCCTCTCTAATTACTGGCTAAGCTCAACAGGAGGAACGCCTGATTTGGTGCTTCGATTCGAAATGTTAGTAATGACAGACTTTGGAACGCTTTCTGCATGGGAGTGCCCTTGATCAAATATTATTATCCTGGAATCAGCCAGTTTCTGGCCCTCTCCTCCCCAGGCGTCCATCAACAGTCTCGGTGACTTGTATTTCCACCAACTGACAGGATGATACATCAGACTGAGGGCCAGGTCCTGGGGATTGGAGATTGAGGCCTGGGGCCCACGGTGGTTTGAGGCTGAGGGCCTGTCATAATCATGGGGCCTGGGGCATGTTCTGCCAGGTTTCATCCCTGGGGCCTTTTCTGTCACAATTTTCATTCCTAAGGCTCATTCTGTCACAGTTCAGGAGCCTGAGGCCTGTTCTATGACAGTTTCTTGAGCCTGAGGCCTGTTCTATGACAGTTTCTGGAGCCTGAGGCCTGTTTGGTCACAGTTTCTTGAGCCTGAGGCCTGTTCTATGACAGTTTCTGGAGCCTGCGGCCTGCTCTATGACAGTTTCTTGAGCCTGGGGCCTATTTGGTCACAGTTTCTGGAGCCTGAGGCCTGTTCAGTCCCAGCTTCTGGAGCCTGAGGCCTGTTCCGTCACGGTTTTGAAGCCTAATCATGCTCTAGGCTCTGTACCATTTCTGGAGCCGATAACAATTTTGAATTTTGAGGTTTGGAAGAAGATTATTTGATTGGTATAACTTCTCCTGAATATCCTTGTGAGGTTATGGTTTATCAGACACTGAGTTAAATCTATCTTGGTTAATTAATTTAAACAAAACCTGTTTAATAGACTCAACAACTTAGTCACATGAATCTTGTGTATATATGCTTTATTTATTTCTCTATCTCTACCCATCTCTTCATCTTATCATAACATTCCCCTGTTGTATCTTGTCCATTCTATATCTCCCCATTCCTGTATCGCTGTCTCTCTCTCCCCTCATTCCTGTATCACTCTCCCCCTCTCCACTCATTCCTGTATCGCTCTCTCTCCCCTCATTCCTGTATCGCTCCCCCTCTCCCCTCATTCCTGTATCACTCTTTCAGACTTTCAGAAAGCTTTTGATAAAGTCCCACACAGGAGGTTAGTGAGCAAAATTGGGGTGCATGGTATTGGGGGCAAAGTACTAACTTGGATTGAAAGTTGGTTGCTGATAGGAAACAAAGAGTAGTGATAAACAGCTCCCTTTCGGAATGGTAGGCAGTGACCAGTGGGGTACCGCAGGGATCAGTGCTGGGACCGCAGCTTTTTACAATATATATTAATGATATAGAAGATGGTATCAGCAATAACATTAGCAAATTTGCTGATGATACGAAGCTGGGTGGCAGGGTGAAATGTGAGGAGGATGTTAGGAGATTACAGGGTGACCTGGACAGGTTAGGTGAGTGGACAGAGGCATGGCAGATGCAGCTTATTGTGGATAAATGTCTGGTTATCCACTTTAGTGGCAAGAACAGGAAGGCAGATTGCTACCAAAATGGAATCAATTTAGGTAAAGGGGCAGTACAAAGAGATCTGGGTGTTCTTGTACACCAGTCAATGAAGGTGAGCATGCAGGTACAGCAGGTAGTGAAGAAGGCTAATAGCATGCTGGCCTTCATAACAAGGGGGATTGAGTATAGAAGCAAAGAGGTGCTTCTGCAGCTGTACAGGGCCCTGGTGAGACCACACCTGGAGTACTGTGTGCAGTTCTGGTCTCCAAATTTGAGGAAAGACATTCTGGCTATTGAGGGAGTGCAGCGTAGGTTCACGAGGTCAATTCCTGGAATGGCGGGATTACCTTACGCTGAAAGACTGGAGCGATGGGCTTGTATACCCTTGAGTTTAGAAGACTGAGAGGGGATCTGATTGAAACGTATAGGATTATGAAAGGACTGGACACTCTGGCAGGAGGGAACATATTTCCGCTGATGGGGGAGTGCCGAACCAGAGGACACAACTTAAAAATACGGGGTAGACCATTTAGGACAGAGATGAGGAGAAACTTCTTCACCCAGAGAGTGGTGGCTGTGTGAACTGCTCTGCCCCAGAGGGCAGTGGAAGCCCAGTCTCTGGATTCATTTAATAAAGAGTTGGATAGAGCTCTTAAAGATAGTGGAGTCAAGGGGTATGGAGATAAGGCTGGAACAGGATACTGATTAAGGATGATCAGCCATGATCATATTGAATGGTGGTGCAGGCTCGAAGGGCAGAATGGCCTACTCCTGCACCTATTGTCTATTGTCTATTGTATCGCTCTCTCTCTCCCCTCATTCCTGTATCGCTCTCTCTCTCTCCCCTGATTCCTGTATCTCTCTCGCCCCTCATTCCTGTATCGCTCTCACTCTCTCTCCCCTCATTCCTGTATCGCGCTCTTTCCCCTCAATCCTGTATCTCTCTCCCTCTCCCCTCATTCCTGTATCTCTCTCGCTCTCTCTCGCTCTCTCCCCTCATTCCTGTATCTCTCTCTCTCTCTCCCCTCATTCCTGTATCGCTCTCTCTCCCCTCATTCCTGTATCGCTCTCTCTCTCCCCTCATTCCTGTATCTCTCTCTCCCCTCATTCCTGTATCGCTCTCACTCTCTCTCCCCTCATTCCTGTATCGCGCTCTCTTTCCCCTCATTCCTGTATCTCTCTCCCTCTCCCCTCATTCCTGTATCTCTCTCGCTCTCTCTCTCCCCTCATTCTTGTATCTCTCTCGCTCTCTCTCCCCTCAATCCTGTGTCTCCCTCTCTCTCTGTCTCTCTCTCGCTCTCCCCTCATTCCTGTATCGCTCTCTCTCCTCATTCCTGTATCTCTCTCTCTCCTCTCATTTCAGTATCGCTCTCTTTCTCTCCCCTCATTCTTGTCTTGTTCTCTCTCTCCCCTCATTCCTGTATCGCTCTCTCTCTCCCCTCATTCCTGTATCGCTCTCTCTCTCTCTCGCTCTCTCCCCTCAATCCTGTATCACTCGCTCTCTCTCCCCTCATTCCTGTATCTCTCTCTCTCTCTCCCCTCATTCCTGTATCTCTCTCTCTCTCTCCCCTTATTCCTGTATTGTTCTCCCTCCCCTCATTCCTGTATCGCGCTCTCTCCCCTCATTCCTGTATCGCTCTCTTTCTCTCTCCCCTCATTCCTGTATCACTCGCTCTCTCTCCCCTCATTCCTGTATCTCTCTCTCTCTCTCCCCTTATTCCTGTATTGTTCTCCCTCCCCTCATTCCTGTATCGCACTCTCTCCCCTCATTCCTGTATCGCTCTCTTTCTCTGTCCCCTCATTCCTGTATCACTCGCTCTATCTTCCCTCCTTCCTGTAACGCTCTCTCTCTCCACTCATTCCTGCATCGCTCTCTTTCTCTCCACATTCCTGTATCACTCCCTCTCTCCTCATTCCTGTATCGCACCCTCTCCCCTCATTCCTGTATCTCTCCCTCTCTCTCCCCTCATTCTTGTATCTCTCTCTCTCCCCTGATTTCTGTATCTCTCTTTCTCTCCCTCACTGCTGTATCGAACTCTCTCTCCCTCCCCTCATTCCTGCATGGATCTCACTCTCTCCCCTCATTCCTGTATCGCTCTCTCACTTTCTCCCCTCATTCCTGTATCGCTCTCTCACTTTCTCCCCTCATTCCTGTATCGCTCTGTCACTCTCTCCCCTCATTCCTGTATCGCTCTGTTACTCTCTCCCCTCATTCCTGTATCGCTCTCTCACTTTCTCCCCTCATTCCTGTATCGCTCTCTCACTTTCTCCCCTCATTCCTGTATCGCTCTCTCTCTCTCCCCTCATTCCTGTATCTCTCTCTCTCTCTCCCCTCATTCCTGTATCGCTCTATCTCCCCTCATTCCTGTATCTCTCTCTCTCTCTCTCCCCTCATTCCTGTATCTCTCTCTCTCTCTCTCCCTCTCCCCTCATTCCTGTATCTCTCTCTCTCTCTCTCCCTCTCCCCTCATTCCTGTATCTCTCTCGCTCTCTCTCTCCCCTCATTCTTGTATCTCTCTCGCTCTCTCTCCCCTCAATCCTGTGTCTCCCTCTCTCTCTGTCTCTCTCTCGCTCTCCCCTCATTCCTGTATCTCTCTCTCTCCTCTCATTTCAGTATCGCTCTCTTTCTCTCCCCTCATTCTTGTCTTGTTCTCTCTCTCCCCTCATTCCTGTATCGCTCTCTCTCTCCCCTCATTCCTGTATCGCTCTCTCTCTCTCTCGCTCTCTCCCCTCAATCCTGTATCACTCGCTCTCTCTCCCCTCATTCCTGTATCTCTCTCTCTCTCTCCCCTTATTCCTGTATCTCTCTCTCTCCCTCCCCTCATTCCTGTATCGCGCTCTCTCCCCTCATTCCTGTATCGCTCTCTCTCTCTCCCCTTATTCCTGTATTGTTCTCCCTCCCCTCATTCCTGTATCGCGCTCTCTCCCCTCATTCCTGTATCGCTCTCTTTCTCTCTCCCCTCATTCCTGTATCACTCGCTCTCTCTCCCCTCATTCCTGTATCTCTCTCTCTCTCTCCCCTTATTCCTGTATTGTTCTCCCTCCCCTCATTCCTGTATCGCACTCTCTCCCCTCATTCCTGTATCGCTCTCTTTCTCTGTCCCCTCATTCCTGTATCGCTCTCACTCTCTCTCCCCTCATTCCTGTATCGCGCTCTCTTTCCCCTCATTCCTGTATCTCTCTCCCTCTCCCCTCATTCCTGTATCTCTCTCGCTCTCTCTCTCCCCTCATTCTTGTATCTCTCTCGCTCTCTCTCCCCTCAATCCTGTGTCTCCCTCTCTCTCTGTCTCTCTCTCGCTCTCCCCTCATTCCTGTATCGCTCTCTCTCCTCATTCCTGTATCTCTCTCTCTCCTCTCATTTCAGTATCGCTCTCTTTCTCTCCCCTCATTCTTGTCTTGTTCTCTCTCTCCCCTCATTCCTGTATCGCTCTCTCTCTCCCCTCATTCCTGTATCGCTCTCTCTCTCTCTCGCTCTCTCCCCTCAATCCTGTATCACTCGCTCTCTCTCCCCTCATTCCTGTATCTCTCTCTCTCTCTCCCCTCATTCCTGTATCTCTCTCTCTCTCTCCCCTTATTCCTGTATTGTTCTCCCTCCCCTCATTCCTGTATCGCGCTCTCTCCCCTCATTCCTGTATCGCTCTCTTTCTCTCTCCCCTCATTCCTGTATCACTCGCTCTCTCTCCCCTCATTCCTGTATCTCTCTCTCTCTCTCCCCTTATTCCTGTATTGTTCTCCCTCCCCTCATTCCTGTATCGCACTCTCTCCCCTCATTCCTGTATCGCTCTCTTTCTCTGTCCCCTCATTCCTGTATCACTCGCTCTATCTTCCCTCCTTCCTGTAACGCTCTCTCTCTCCACTCATTCCTGCATCGCTCTCTTTCTCTCCACATTCCTGTATCACTCCCTCTCTCCTCATTCCTGTATCGCACCCTCTCCCCTCATTCCTGTATCTCTCCCTCTCTCTCCCCTCATTCTTGTATCTCTCTCTCTCCCCTGATTTCTGTATCTCTCTTTCTCTCCCTCACTGCTGTATCGAACTCTCTCTCCCTCCCCTCATTCCTGCATGGATCTCACTCTCTCCCCTCATTCCTGTATCGCTCTCTCACTTTCTCCCCTCATTCCTGTATCGCTCTGTCACTCTCTCCCCTCATTCCTGTATCTCTCTCTCTCTCTCCCCTCATTCCTGTATCTCTCTCTCTCTCTCCCCTCATTCCTGTATCTCTCTCTCTCTCTCTCTCTCCTCTCATTCCTGTATCGCTCTCTCTCACCCCTCATTCTTGTATCTCTCTCTCTCCGCTCATTTCTGTATCTCTCTCTCTCTCCCCTCATTCCTGTATCGCTCTCTCACTTTCTCCCCTCATTCCTGTATCGCTCTGTCACTCTCTCCCCTCATTCCTGTATCGCTCTGTCACTCTCTCCCCTCATTCCTGTATCGCTCTCTCACTCTCCCCTCATTCCTGTATCGCTCTCTCTCCCCTCATTCCTGTATCTCTCTCTCTCTCTCCACTCATTCCTGTATCTCTCTCTCTCTCTCTCTCTCTCTCTCTTTCCCTCATTCCTGTATCGCTCTCTCTCCCCTCATTCCTGTATCTCTCTCTCTCTCCCCTCATTCCTGTATCCCTCTCTCTCTCTCTCTCTCCCCTCATTCCTGTATCGCTCTCTCTCTCTCTCCCCTCATTCCTGTATCCCTCTCTCTCTCTCTCCCCTCATTCCTGTATCGCTCTCTCGCTTTCTTCCCTCATTCCTGCATCGCTCTCTTGCTCTCTCCCCTCATTCCTGTATCGCTCTCTCTCTTGCTCTCTCCCCTCATTCCTGTATCTCTCTCGCTCTCTCTCTCTCCCCTCATTCCTGTATCTCTCTCTCTCTTTCTCCCCTCATTCCTGTATCGCTCTCTCTCTCCCCTCGTTCCTGTATCGCTCTCTCTCTCCCCTCATTCCTGTATCGCTCTCTCTCTCTCCCCTCATTCCTGTATCTCTCTCTCTCTTTCTCCCCTCATTCCTGTATCGCTCTCTCTCTTCCCTCATTCCTGTATCGCTCTCTCTCTTCTCTCATTCCTGTATCGCTCTCTCTCTCCCCACATTCCTGTTTCACTCTCTCTCCCCACATTCCTGTATCGCTCTCTCTCTCTCCCCTCATTCCTGTATCGCTCTCTCTCTCTCTCTCTCGCCTCATTCCTGTATCGCTCTCTCTCTCTCCCCTCATTCCTGTATCGCTCTCTCTCTCCCCTCATTCCTGTATCGCTCTCTCTCTCCCCTCATTCTTGAATCTCTCTCTCTCTCCCCTCAATCCTGTATCTCTCTCTCTCTCCCCTCATTCCTGTATCTCTCTCTCTCTTCCTTCATTCATGTATCTCTTTCTCTTTTTCTCCCCTCATTCCTGTATCACACTCTCTCTCCCCTCATTCCTGTATCTCTCTCTCTCTCTCTCCCCTCATTCCTGTATCCCTCTCTCTCTCTCCCCTCATATCTGTATCGCTCTCTCAGTCTCTCCCCTCATTCCTGTATCGCTCTCTCTCTCTCTCCCCTCATTCCTGTATCGCTCTCTCTCTCTCTCTCCCCTCATTCCTGTATCGCTCTCTCTCTCTCTCCCCCCTCATTCATGTATCTCTCTCTCTCTCCCCTCATTCCTGTATCTCTCTGTCTCTCTCTCCCCACATTCCTGTATCTCTCTCTCTCTCTCTCCCCTCATTCCTGTATCTCTCTCTCTCTCTCTTTCTCCCCTCATTCCTGTATCGCGCTCTCTTTCTCTCTCCCCTTGTTCTTGTATCGCTCTCTCTCTCCCCTCATTCCTGTATCACTCTCTCTCTCTCCCCTCATTCCTGTATCGCTCTCTCTCCCCTCATTCCTGTATCGCTCTCTCTCTCTCCCCTCATTCCTGTATCTCTCTCTCTTTCTCCCCTCATTCCTGTATCGTTCTATCTCTCCCCTCATTCCTGTATCACTCTCTCTCTCGCATTCTCCCCTCATTCCTGTATCTCTCTCTCTCTCTCTCCTCTCATTCCTGTATCTCTCTCTCTCTCTCTCCCCTCATCCCTGTATCGCTCTCTCTCCCCTAATTCCTGTATTGCTCTCTCACTCTCCCCTTATTCCTGTATCGCTCTCTCTGTCTTCCCTCATCCCTGTATCTCTCTCTCTCTCTCTCCCCACATTCCTGTATCTCTCTCTCTCTCTCTCCCCTCATTCCTGTATCTCTCTCTCTCTTCTTTCATTCCTGTATCTCTCTCTCTCTCTTTCTCCCCTCATTCCTGTATCGCTCTCTCTCTCTCTGTCCCCTCGTTCCTGTATCACTCTCTCTCCCCTCATTCCTGTATCGCTCTCTTTCTGTCTCTCTCTCTCTCCCCTCGTTCCTGTATCGCTCTCCCTCTCTCCCCTCATTCCTGTATCTCTCTCTCTCTCTCCCCTCATTCCTGTATCTCTCTCTCTCCCTCTCCCCTCATTCCTGTATCTCTCTCTCTCTCTCTCCCCTCATTCCTGTATCTCTCTATCTCTCTCTCTCCCCTCATTCCTGTATCGCTCTCTCTCTCCCCCCTCATTCCTGTATTGCTCTCTCTCTCCCCCCACATTCCTGTATCTCTCTCTCTCTCTCCCTTCATTACTGTATCGCTCTCTCTCTCTTTCTCCCCTCATTCCTGTATCGTGCTCTCTCTCCCCTCATTCCTGTATCTCTCTCTCTCTCTCCCCTCATTCCTGTATCGCTCTCTCTCTCTCTCTCCCCTCATTCCTGTATCGCTCTCTCTCTCCCCCCTCATTCCTGTATTGCTCTCTCTCTCCCCCCACATTCCTGTATCTCTCTCTCTCTCTCCCTTCATTACTGTATCGCTCTCTATCTCTTTCTCCCCTCATTCCTGTATCTCTCTCTCTCTCCCCTCATCCCTGTATCGCTCTCTCTCCCCTTATTCCTGTATCGCTCTCTCTCTCTCCCCTCATTCCTGTATCTCTCACTCTCTCTCCCCTCATTCCTGTATCTCTCACTCTCTCTCCCCTCATTCCTGTATCTCTCTCTCTCTTTCTCGCCTCATTCCTGTATCACACTCTCTCTTTCGCCCCACATTCCTCATCGCTCTCTCTCTCCCCTCAATCCTGTATCTCTCTCTCTCCCCTCAATCCTGTATCTCTCTCTCTCCCCTCATTCCAGTATTACTCTCTCTCTCTCTCTCTCCCATCATTCCTGTATCTCTCTCTCTCTCACTCTCTCCCCTCATTCCTGTATTGCTCTTTCTTTCTCTCCCCTCATTCCTGTATGCTCTCTATTTCTCTCTCCCCTCATTCCTGTATCGCTCTCTCTCTCTCTCTCCCCTCATTCCTGTATCGCTCTCTCTCCCCTCATTCCTGCATCGCTCTCTCTCTCCCCCCATTCCTGTATCGCTCTCTCTGTCTCCCCTCATCGCTGTATCTCTCTCTCTCTCTTCTTTCATTCCTGTATCTCTTTCTATCTTTCTCCCCTCGTTCCTGTATCGCTCTCTCTCTTCCCTAATTACTGTATCGCTCTCTCTTTCCCCACATTCCTGTTTCATTCTCTCCCTCTCCCCTCATTCCTGTATCACTCTCTCTCTCTCCCCTCGTTCCTGTATCTCTCTCTCTCTCTCCCCTCGTTCCTGTATCTCTCTCTCTCTCTCCCCCTTCATTCCTGTATTGCTCTCTCTCTCTTCATTCCTGTATCGCTCTCTCTCTCTCTCCCCTCGTTCCTGTATCGCTCTCTCTCTCCCCTCATTCCTGTATCGCTCTCTTTCTGTCTCTCTCTCCCCACCTTCCTGTATCTCTCTCGCTCTCTCTTCCTTCATTCCTGTATCTCTCTCTCTTTTTCTCCTCTCATTCCTGTATCACGCTCTCTCTCTCTCTCCTCTCATTCCTGTATCTCTCTCTCTCCTCTCATTCCTGTATTGCTCTCGATCCCTCTCTCCCCTCATCCCTGTATCGCTCTCTCTCCCCTCATTCCTGTATCGCTCTCTCTCCCCTCATTCCTGTATCGCTCTCTCTCTCCCCTCATTCCTGTATCTCTCTGTCTCTCCCCTCATTCCTGTATCGCTCTCTCTCCCCTCATTCCTGTATCGCTCTCTCTCTCCCCTCATTCCTGTATCTCTCTGTCTCTCCCCTCATTCCTGTATCGCTCTCTCTGTCGCCTTCTTCCCTCATTCCTGTATCTCTCTCTCTATCTCTCTCTCCTCTCATTCCTGTATCTCTCTCTCCCCTCATTCCTGTATCTCTCTCTCTCTCTCTCTCCTCTCATTCCTGTATCTCTCTCTCTCTCTCCTCTCATTCCTGTATCTCTCTCTCTCTCCCCTCATTCCTGTATCTCTCTCTCTCTCTCTCTCTCCCCTCATTCCTGTATCTCTCTCTCTCTCCCCTCATTCCTGTATCTCTCTCTCTCTCTCCCATCATTCCTGTATCTCTTTCTCTCTTTCTCCCCTCATTCCTGTATCGCTCTCTTTCTCTCTCCCCTCGTTCCTGTATCGCTCTCTCTCTCTCTCCCCTCATTCCTGTATCGCTCTCTCTGTCCCCTCATTCCTGTTTCACTCTCTCACTCTCTCTCCCCTCATTTCTGTATCGCTCTCACTCTCTCTCCCCTCGTTCAGGTATCACTCTCTCTCTCTCCCCTCCTTCCTGTATCGCTCTCTTTCTGTCTCTCTCCCCTCGTTCCTGTATCGCTCTCTCTCTCCCCTCCTTCCTGTATCACTCTCTCACTCTCTCTCCCCTCATTCCTGTATCGCTCTCTCTTTCCCCTCATTCCTGTATCACTCTCTCTCTCCCCTCGTTCCTGTATCGCTCTCCCTCTCCCCTCATTCCTGTATCTCTCTCTCTCCCTTCGTTCCTGTATTGCTCTCTCTCTCCCCTCATTCCTGTATCTCTCTCTCTTCCTTCATTCTTGTATCTCTCTCTCTTTCTCCCCTCATTCCTGTATCGCGCGCTCTCTCTCTCTCTCTCCCCTCGTTTCTGTATCGCTCTCTCTTCCCTCATTCCTGTATCGCTCTCTCTCTCTCTCTCTCTCTGTCTCTCCCCCCTCATTCGTGTCTCTCTCTCTCTCCTTCTCCCCTCGTTCCTGTATTGCTCTCTCACTCTCCCCTCAGTCCTGTATCGCAATCTCTCTCCCTCCCTTCATTCCTGTTTTACTCTCTCTCTCTTCATTCCTGTATCGCTCTCTCTCTCTCTCCCCTCGTTCCTGTATCGCTCTCTCTCTCCCCTCAACCCTGTATTGCTCTCTCTCTCGCCTTCTCCCCTCATTCCTGTATCTCTCTCTCTCTCCCCTCATTCCTGTATCTCTCTCTCTCTCTCCCCTCATTCCTGTTCCACTCTCTCTCTCGCTTCGTTCCTGTATCGCTCTTTCTCTCTGTCCCCTCATTCCTGTATCTCTCTCTCTCTCCCCTCATTCCTGTATCTCTCTCTCTCTCCCCTCATTCCTGTATCACTCTCTCTCTCTTCCCTCATTACTGTATCGCTCTCTCTCTCCCCTCATTCCTGTATCTCTCTCTCTCCCCCCTCATTCCTGTATCACTCTCTCTCTCTCCCTTCATTCCTGTTTCACTCTCTCTCTCTCTTCATTCCTGTATCTCTCTCTCCCCTCATTCCTGTATCACTCTCTCTCTCCCCTCATTCCTGTTTCACCCTCTCTCTCCCCTCCTTCCTGTAGCTCTCTCTCTCTCTGTCCCCTCATTCCTGTATCGCTCTCTCTCTCCCCTCATTCCTGTATCTGTCTTTCTCTCCCCTCATTCTTGTATTGCTCTCTCTCTCTCCCCTCATTCCAGTATCTCTCTCTCTCTCTCTCCTCATTCCAGTATCTCTCTCTCTCTCTCTCTCTCCCCTCATTCCTGTATCACTCTCTCTCCCTCCCCTCATTCCTGTCTCTCTCTCTCCTCATTCCTGTATCTCTCTCTCTCTCTCTCTCTCTCCCCTCATTCCTGTATCGCTCTCTCTCTCTCCCCTCATTCCTGTATCGCTCTCTCTCTCTCTCTCCCCTCGTTCCTGTATCGCTCTCTCTCTCCCCTCAATCCTGTATTGCTCTCTCTCTCGCCTTCTCCCCTCATTCCTGTATCTCTCTCTCTCTCCCCTCATTCCTGTATCTCTCTCTCTCTCCCCTCATTCCTGTATCTCTCTCTCTCTCTCCCCTCATTCCTGTTCCACTCTCTCTCTCGATTCGTTCCTGTATCGCTCTTTCTCTCTGTCCCCTCATTCCTGTATCTCTCTCTCTCTCCCCTCATTCCTGTATCACTCTCTCTCTCTCTTCCCTCATTACTGTATCGCTCTCTCTCTCCCCTCATTCCTGTATCTCTCTCTCTCTCCCCTCATTCCTGTATCACTCTCTCTCTCTCCCTTCATTCCTGTTTCACTCTCTCTCTCTCTTCATTCCTGTATCTCTCTCTCCCCTCATTCCTGTATCACTCTCTCTCTCCCCTCATTCCTGTTTCACCCTCTCTCTCCCCTCCTTCCTGTAGCTCTCTCTCTCTCTCTCCCCTCATTCCTGTATCGCTCTCTCTCTCCCCTCATTCCTGTATCTGTCTTTCTCTCCCCTCATTCTTGTATTGCTCTCTCTCTCTCCCCTCATTCCAGTATCTCTCTCTCTCTCTCTCCTCATTCCAGTATCTCTCTCTCTCTCTCTCTCCCCTCATTCCTGTATCACTCTCTCTCCCTCCCCTCATTCCTGTCTCTCTCTCTCCTCATTCCTGTATCTCTCTCTCTCTCTCTCTCTCTCCCCTCATTCCTGTATCGCTCTCTCTCTCTCCCCTCATTCCTGTATCGCTCTCTCTCTCTCTCTCTCTCTCTCTCCCCTCATTCCTGTATCGCTCTCTTTCTCCCCTCATTCCTGTATCGCTCTCTCTCTCTCTCTCTCTCTCTCTCCCCTCATTCCTGTATCGCTCTCTCTCTCTCTCTCTCTCTCTCTCTCTCCCCTCATTCCTGTATCGCTTTCTCTCTCCCCTCATTCCTGTATCGCTCTTTCTCTCCCCTCATTCCTGTCTCTCTCTCCCCTCATTCCTGTATCTCTCTCTCCCTCTCTCTCTCTCTCCCCTCATTCCTGTATCTCTCTCTCTCTCCCCTCATTTCTGTATCGCTCTCTTTCTCCCCTCATTTCTGTATCGCTCTCTCTCTCCCCTCATTCCTGTATCGCTCTCTCTCTCTCTCCCTCTCCCCTCATTCCTGTATCGCTCTCTCTCTCTCTCTCTCTCTCTCTCCCCTCATTCCTGTATCGCTCTCTCTCTCTCTCTCTCTTTCTCCCCTCATTCCTGTATCGCTCTCTCTCTCCCCTCATTCCTGTATCGGTCTCTCTCTCTCTCTCTCTCTCTCTCCCCTCATTCCTGTATCGCTCTCTCTCTCTCTCTCTCTCTCCCCTCATTCCTGTATCGCTCTCTCTCTCTCTCTCTCTCTCTCTCCCCTCATTCCTGTATCGCTCTCTCTCTCCCCTCATTCCTGTATCGCTCTTTCTCTCCCCTCATTCCTGTCTCTCTCTCCCCTCGTTCCTGTATCTCTCTCTCCCTCTCTTTCTCTCCCCTCATTCCTGTCTCTCTCTCCCCTCATTCCTGTATCTCTCTCTCCCTCTCTCTCTCTCCCCTCATTCCTGTCTCACTCTCTCTCTCCCCTCATTCCTGTTTCACCCTCTCTCTCCCCTCCTTCCTGTAGCTCTCTCTCTCTCTCTCCCCTCATTCCTGTATCTCTCTCTCTCTCCCCTCATTCTTGTATTGCTCTCTCTCTCTCTCCCCTCATTCCAGTATCTCTCTCTCTCTCTCTCCTCATTCCAGTATCTCTCTCTCTCTCTCTCTCCCCTCATTCCTGTATCACTCTCTCTCCCTCCCCTCATTCCTGTCTCTCTCTCTCCTCATTCCTGTATCTCTCTCTCTCTCTCTCTCTCTCTCCCCTCATTCCTGTATCGCTCTCTCTCTCTCCCCTCATTCCTGTATCGCTCTCTCTCTCTCTCCCCTCGTTCCTGTATCGCTCTCTCTCTCCCCTCAATCCTGTATTGCTCTCTCTCTCGCCTTCTCCCCTCATTCCTGTATCTCTCTCTCTCTCCCCTCATTCCTGTATCTCTCTCTCTCTCCCCTCATTCCTGTATCTCTCTCTCTCTCTCCCCTCATTCCTGTTCCACTCTCTCTCTCGCTTCGTTCCTGTATCGCTCTTTCTCTCTGTCCCCTCATTCCTGTATCTCTCTCTCTCTCCCCTTATTCCTGTATCTCTCTCTCTCTCCCCTCATTCCTGTATCACTCTCTCTCTCTTCCCTCATTACTGTATCGCTCTCTCTCTCCCCTCATTCCTGTATCTCTCTCTCTCTCCCCTCATTCCTGTATCACTCTCTCTCTCTCCCTTCATTCCTGTTTCACTCTCTCTCTCTCTTCATTCCTGTATCTCTCTCTCCCCTCATTCCTGTATCACTCTCTCTCTCCCCTCATTCCTGTTTCACTCTCTCCCTCCCCTCCTTCCTGTAGCTCTCTCTCTCTCTCTCCCCTCATTCCTGTATCGCTCTCTCTCTCCCCTCATTCCTGTATCTGTCTTTCTCTCCCCTCATTCTTGTATTGCTCTCTCTCTCTCCCCTCATTCCAGTATCTCTCTCTCTCTCTCTCTCTCTCCTCATTCCAGTATCTCTCTCTCTCTCTCTGTCCCCTCATTCCTGTATCACTCTCTCTCCCTCCCCTCATTCCTGTCTCTCTCTCTCCTCATTCCTGTATCTCTCTCTCTCTCTCTCTCTCTCCCCTCATTCCTGTATCGCTCTCTCTCTCTCCCCTCATTCCTGTATCGCTCTCTCTCTCTCTCTCCCCTCATTCCTGTATCGCTCTCTTTCTCCCCTCATTCCTGTATCGCTCTCTCTCTCCCCTCATTCCTGTATCGCTCTCTCTCTCTCCCTCTCTCTCCCCTCATTCCTGTATCGCTCTCTCTCTCTCTCTCTCTCTCTCCCCTCATTCCTGTATCGCTCTCTCTCTCTCCCCTCATTCCTGTCTCTCTCTCCCCTCATTCCTGTATCTCTCTCTCCCTCTCTCTCTCTCCCCTCATTCCTGTATCTCTCTCTCTCTCCCCTCATTCCTGTCTCTCTCTCCCCTCATTCCTGTATCTCTCTCTCCCTCTCTCTCTCTCCCCTCATTCCTGTATCTCTCTCTCTCTCCCCTCATTCCTGTATCTCTCTCTCTCTCCCCTCATTCCTGTATCGCTCTCTTTCTCCCCTCATTCCTGTATCGCTCTCTCTCTCCCCTCATTCCTGTATCGCTCTCTCTCTCTCTCTCTCTCCCCTCATTCCTGTATCGCTCTCTCTCTCTCTCTCTCTCTCCCCTCATTCCTGTATCGCTCTCTCTCTCTCTCTCTCTCTCCCCTCATTCCTGTATCGCTCTCTTTCTCCCCTCATTCCTGTATCGCTCTCTCTCTCCCCTCATTCCTGTATCGCTCTCTCTCTCTCTCCCCTCATTCCTGTATCGCTCTCTCTCTCTCTCTCTCTCTCCCCTCATTCCTGTATCGCTCTCTCTCTCCCCTCATTCCTGTATCGCTCTTTCTCTCCCCTCATTCCTGTCTCTCTCTCCCCTCATTCCTGTATCTCTCTCTCCCTCTCTCTCTCTCCCCTCATTCCTGTATCTCTCTCTCTCTCCCCTCATTCCTGTATCGCTCTTTCTCTCCCCTCATTCCTGTCTCTCTCTCCCCTCATTCCTGTATCTCTCTCTCCCTCTCTCTCTCTCCCCTCATTCCTGTGTCACTCTCTTTCTCTCTCTTTCGTTATTCCACGCTCTTTTCCAATGACCACGCCTTCTCTCTCTTTTCACTCTCTCACTGCATTTCCTGCCCTCACTCCCCCACCTCTCCCCCCAACCCTGTGCACCTTCTGATCCTCTTCTCCACATTTCTGTTATCTCTCTTTCCAAATCTCCCGCTCTCCTTACCCCACAGTCTCTCCTGTTCAGTGCTGAACAAAGAGACCTTGGAGTGCAGGTTCATAGCTCCTTGAAAGTGGAGTCACAGGTAGATAGGATAGTGAAGAAGGTGTTTGGTATGCTTTCCTTTATTGGTCAGAGTATTGAGTACAGGAGTTGGGAGGGTCATGTTGCAGCTGTACAGGACATTGGTTAGACCACTGTTGGAATATTGTGTGCAATTCTGGTCTCCTTCCTATCGGAAAGATGTTGTGAAACTTTAAACGATTCAGAAAAGATTTACAAGGATGTTACCAAGTTTGGAGGATTTGAGCTACAGGGAGAGGCTGAACAGGCTGGGGCTGTTTTCCCTGGAGCGTCAGAGGCTGAGGGGTGACCTTATAGAGGTTTATAAAATCATGAGGGGCATGGATAGGGTAAATAGACAAAGTCTTTTCCCTGGGGTGGGGGAGTCCAGAACTAGAGGGGCATAGGTTTAGGGAGAGAGGGGAAAGATATAAAAGGGACCTAAGGGGCAACTTTTTCACCCAGAGGGTGGTACGTGTATGGAATGAGCTGCCAGAGGATGTGGTGGAGGCTGGTACAATTACAACGTGTGCTCCACTATCACTTGATGAAGGAGCGTCGCTCCGAAAGCTAGTGCTTCCAATTAAACCAGTTGGACTATAACCTGGTGTTGTGTGATTTTTAACTTTGTCCACCCCAGTCCAACAACGGCATCTCCGAATCATAACATTTAAAAGGCCCCTGGATGGGTATATGAATCAGAAGGGTTCAGAGGGAGATGGGCTGGCAAATGGGACGAGATTAGATTCAGTTGTCTGGTTGGCATGGAGATGTTGGGCCGAATGGCCTGTTTCTGTGCTGTATGTCTCTTTAACTCTGCTTACCAGTAAGAGTAGCCAACAGGGCGACAGACACAGCTACAGCGATCAGTGTCAGCTTCATGATTGGAAATCCCCAGGAGGACAATTTTGTTCGGCCTTGTTAATTCTGAAAAGAGAATGGCCGAAGTGATCAGAGAGAGGGTCTATAACCAGTGATAACCCACTGCCCCTTTCCCAGAGGGGCTGAAGGTGCTGCATGATGCCCCTCTTACCCTCAAGCGAATGCTCAGGCTAATTTTCAGGGGTCCCAGCTAGGCCTCGGTTAAACTAGGCCCGAAGCCTGAGCTTGACATGTTTGCTGACAGACCCTGTCAACCTCTCTGCCTGCTGTCCATTAAAACCGCCCCCCTACCCCCCCCCCCCCCACCAAACCCCCAAGAATTAATTACCGCGCAGAAATACCGGCCATCTCAGATAGTCCTGAACCCTGGAAATTTATCCCAAATGCACCTCAAGCAAAACAGGTCACATTCCCAACTGCGGGGGAGAAGGGTTACTCAGTGAATGGGAGATGGAGAGAGAGAAAGGGAGAGAGAGAGAAAAAGAAAGAGGGAGAGAGAGAAAGAATGAGTGATAGAGAGGGACAGAGAAAGAGAGATAGAGAGACAGCGTGAGAGAAAGGGTGTGTGTCTGAGAGAGAGATAGAGAGACCGAGATCAGTTCTAGTTTCCCTACAGTGTGGAAACAGGCCCTTCGGGCCAACAAGTCCACACTGACCCTCCGAAGAACAACCCACCCAGACCTATTCCCTTACATTTATCCCTTCACCTAACACTACGGGCAATTTAGCCTGGCCAATTCACCTGACCGGCACATCTTTGGAGTGTGGGAGCAAACCCACACAGACACTGGGGGGGGAATGTGTAAACTCCACACAGACAGTTGACCAAGGCTGGAATCGAACCTGTGCCCCTGGTGCCGTGATGCAGCAGTGCTAACCACTGAGTCACCGTCCAACCCCGAACAGATCACAGACCGAGCAAAAGAAAGATCAGTGACAGAGAGAGAGAGAGAGATCAGTGACAGGCAGAGAGAGAGAGATCAGTGACAGAGAGAGAGAGAGAGCAGGGACAGAGAGAGAGAGATCAGTGACAGAGAGAGAGAGAGATCAGTGACAGTGAGAGAGAGAGATCAGTGACAGAGAGAGAGAGATCAGTGACAGAGAGAGAGAGAGAGATCAGTGACAGAGAGAGAGATCAGGGACAGAGAGAGAGAGATCAGTGACAGAGAGAGAGAGAGATCAGTGACAGAGAGAGAGAGAGATCAGTGACAGAGAGAGAGAGATCAGTGACAGAGAGAGAGAGAGATCAGTGACAGAGAGAGAGAGATCAGTGACAGAGAGAGAGAGAGATCAGTGAGAGAGAGAGAGAGAGAGATCAGTGACAGAGAGAGAGAGATCAGTGACAGAGAGAGAGAGATCAGTGTGTGAGAGAGAGAGATCAGTGACAGAGAGAGAGAGATCAGTGACAGAGAGAGAGAGAGATCAGTGACAGAGAGAGAGATCAGTGACAGACAGAGAGAGAGATCAGTGACAGAGAGAGAGATCAGTGACAGAGAGAGAGAGATCAGTGACAGAGAGAGAGAGATCAGTGACAGAGAGAGAGAGAGATCAGGGACAGAGAGAGAGAGATCAGTGAGAGAGAGAGAGAGAGATCAGTGACAGAGAGAGAGAGATCAGTGACAGAGAGAGAGAGAGATCAGTGACAGAGAGAGAGAGATCAGTGACAGAGAGAGAGAGATCAGAGACAGAGAGAGAGAGAGATCCGTGACAGAGAGAGAGAGATCAGTGACAGAGAGAGAGAGAGATCAGTGACAGAGAGAGAGAGATCAGTGACAGACAGAGAGAGAGATCAGGGACAGAGAGAGAGAGAGATCAGTGACAGAGAGAGAGAGATCAGTGACAGAGAGAGAGAGAGATCAGTGACAGAGAGAGAGAGATCAGTGACAGAGAGAGAGAGAGAGATCAGTGACAGAGAGAGAGAGATCAGGGACAGAGAGAGAGAGATCAGAGACAGAGAGAGAGAGATCAGAGACAGAGAGAGAGAGATCAGTGACAGAGAGAGAGAGATCAGTGACAGAGAGAGATCAGTGACAGAGAGAGAGAGATCAGTGAGAGAGAGAGAGAGAGAGAGATCAGTGACAGAGAGAGAGATCAGTGACAGAGAGAGAGAGAGATCAGTGACAGAGAGAGAGAGATCAGAGACAGAGAGAGAGATCAGTGACAGAGAGAGAGAGAGAGATCAGTGACAGTGAGAGAGAGATCAGTGACAGAGAGAGAGATCAGTGACAGAGAGAGAGAGAGATCAGTGACAGAGAGAGAGATCAGTGACAGAGAGAGAGAGATCAGTGACAGAGAGAGAGAGATCAGTGACAGAGAGAGAGAGAGATCAGTGACAGAGAGAGAGAGATCAGTGACAAAGAGAGAGAGAGATCAGAGACAGAGAGAGAGAGAGATCAGTGACAGAGAGAGAGAGATCAGTGAGAGAGAGAGAGCGAGATCAGTGACAGAGAGAGAGAGATCAGGGACAGAGAGAGAGATCAGTGACAGAGAGAGAGAGAGATCAGTGACAGACAGAGAGAGAGATCAGTGACAGAGAGAGAGAGATCAGTGACAGAGAGAGAGAGATCAGGGACAGAGAGAGAGAGAGATCAGTGACAGAGAGAGAGAGAGATCAGTGACAGAGAGAGAGAGATCAGTGACAGAGAGAGAGAGAGAGATCAGTGACAGAGAGAGAGAGATCAGTGAGAGAGAGAGAGAGAGATCAGTGACAGAGAGAGAGAGATCAGTGACAGAGAGAGAGAGATCAGGGACAGAGAGAGAGAGAGATCAGTGACAGAGAGAGAGAGATCAGGGACAGAGAGAGAGAGAGATCAGTGACAGAGAGAGAGAGAGATCAGGGACAGAGAGAGAGAGATCAGTGAGAGAGAGAGAGAGAGATCAGTGACAGAGAGAGAGAGATCAGGGACAGAGAGAGAGAGATCAGTGAGAGAGAGAGAGAGAGAGATCAGTGACTGAGAGAGAGAGATCAGGGACAGAGAGAGAGAGATCAGTGAGAGAGAGAGAGAGATCAGTGACAGAGAGAGAGAGAGATCAGTGACAGAGAGAGAGAGATCAGTGACAGAGAGAGAGAGATCAGTGACAGAGAGAGAGAGAGATCAGTGACAGAGAGAGAGAGACATCAGTGACAGAGAGAGAGATCAGTGACAGAGAGAGAGAGATCAGTGAGAGAGAGAGAGAGGGAGAGATCAGTGACAGAGAGAGAGAGAGATCAGTGACAGAGAGAGAGATCAGTGACAGAGAGAGAGATCAGTGACAGAGAGAGAGAGAGATCAGTGAGAGAGAGAGAGAGAGAGATCAGTGACAGAGAGAGAGAGATCAGTGAGAGAGAGAGAGAGAGATCAGTGACAGAGAGAGAGAGATCAGTGAGAGAGAGAGAGATCAGTGACAGAGAGAGAGAGATCAGTGACAGAGAGAGAGAGATCAGTGAGAGAGAGAGAGAGATCAGTGACAGAGAGAGAGAGAGATCAGTGACAGAGAGAGAGATCAGTGACAGAGAGAGAGAGATCAGAGACAGAGAGAGAGAGATCAGTGACAGAGAGAGAGAGATCAGTGACAGAGAGAGAGAGAGATCAGGGACAGAGAGAGAGAGAGATCAGTGACAGAGAGAGAGATCAGTGAGAGAGAGAGAGAGAGAGATCAGTGACAGAGAGAGAGAGATCAGTGACAGAGAGAGAGAGAGATCAGTGACAGAGAGAGAGATCAGTGACAGAGAGAGAGAGATCAGTGACAGAGAGAGAGAGAGATCAGAGACAGAGAGAGAGAGAGATCAGTGACAGAGAGAGAGAGATCAGTGACAGAGAGAGAGAGAGATCAGTGACAGAGAGAGAGAAATCAGTGACAGACAGAGAGAGAGATCAGGGACAGAGAGAGAGATCAGTGAGAGAGAGAGAGAGAGATCAGTGACAGAGAGAGAGAGATCAGTGACAGAGAGAGAGAGATCAGTGACAGAGAGAGAGATCAGTGACAGAGAGAGAGAGATCAGTGACAGAGAGAGAGAGATCAGAGACAGAGAGAGAGAGAGATCAGTGACAGAGAGAGAGAGATCAGTGACAGAGAGAGAGAGATCAGTGACAGAGAGAGAGAGATCAGAGACAGAGAGAGAGAGAGATCAGTGACAGAGAGAGAGATCAGTGACAGAGAGAGAGAGAGATCAGTGACAGAGAGAGAGAAATCAGTGACAGACAGAGAGAGAGATCAGGGACAGAGAGAGAGAGAGTTCAGTGACAGAGAGAGAGAGATCAGTGACAGACAGAGAGAGAGATCAGTGACAGAGAGAGAGAGATCAGTGACAGAGAGAGATCAATGACAGAGAGAGAGAGATCAGGGACAGAGAGAGAGAGATCAGAGACAGAGAGAGAGAGATCAGAGACAGAGAGAGAGAGATCAGTGACAGAGAGAGAGAGAGATCAGTGACAGAGAGAGATCAGTGACAGAGAGAGAGAGATCAGAGACAGAGAGAGAGATCAGTGACAGAGAGAGAGAGAGATCAGTGACAGAGAGAGAGATCAGTGACAGAGAGAGAGAGATCAGTGACAGAGAGACAGAGATCAGTGACAGAGAGAGAGGGAGATCAGTGACAGAGAGAGAGAGATCAGTGACAGAGAGAGAGAGAGATCAGAGACAGAGAGAGAGAGAGATCAGTGACAGAGAGAGAGACAGAGATCAGGGACAGAGAGAGAGAGATCAGTGAGAGAGAGAGAGAGATCAGTGACAGAGAGAGAGAGATCAGTGACAGAGAGAGAGAGATCAGAGACAGAGAGAGAGAGAGATCAGTGACAGAGAGAGAGAGAGATCAGGGACAGAGAGAGAGAGATCAGAGACAGAGAGAGAGAGATCAGTGACAGAGAGAGAGACAGAGATCAGGGACAGAGAGAGAGAGATCAGTGAGAGAGAGAGAGAGATCAGTGACAGAGAGAGAGAGAGATCAGTGACAGAGAGAGAGAGAGATCAGTGACAGAGAGAGAGAGATCAGTGACAGAGAGAGAGAGATCAGTGACAGAGAGAGAGAGATCAGAGACAGAGAGAGAGAGAGATCAGTGACAGAGAGAGAGAGAGATCAGGGACAGAGAGAGAGAGATCAGAGACAGAGAGAGAGAGATCAGTGACAGAGAGAGAGAGATCAGTGAAAGAGAGTGAGATCAGTGACAGAGAGAGATCAGTGACAGAGAGAGAGAGATCAGTGACAGAGAGGGAGAGATCAGTGAGAGAGAGAGAGAGATCAGTGACAGAGAGAGAGAGATCAGTGACAGAGAGAGAGAGAGATCAGAGACAGAGAGAGAGAGATCAGTGACAGAGAGAGAGAGAGATCAGTGACAGAGAGAGAGATCAGTGACAGAGAGAGAGAGAGATCAGGGACAGAGAGAGAGAGATCAGTGACAGAGAGAGAGAGATCAGTGACAGAGAGAGAGAGATCAGGGACAGAGAGAGAGAGATCAGTGAGAGAGAGAGAGAGAGATCAGTGACAGAGAGAGAGAGAGATCAGGGACAGAGAGAGAGAGATCAGTGAGAGAGAGAGAGAGATCAGTGACAGAGAGAGAGAGAGATCAGTGACAGAGAGAGAGAGATCAGTGACAGAGAGAGAGAGATCAGTGACAGAGAGAGAGAGAGATCAGTGACAGAGAGAGAGAGAGATCAGTGACAGAGAGAGAGATCAGTGACAGAGAGAGAGAGATCAGTGAGAGAGAGAGAGAGAGATCAGTGACAGAGAGAGAGAGATCAGTGAGAGAGAGAGAGAGAGAGATCAGTGACAGAGAGAGAGAGATCAGTGAGAGAGAGAGAGAGATCAGTGACAGAGAGAGAGAGAGATCAGTGACAGAGAGAGAGAGATCAGTGACAGAGAGAGAGAGATCAGTGAGAGAGAGAGAGAGATCAGTGACAGAGAGAGAGAGATCAGTGACAGAGAGAGAGAGATCAGAGACAGAGAGAGAGAGAGATCAGTGACAGAGAGAGAGAGATCAGGGACAGAGAGAGAGAGATCAGAGACAGAGAGAGAGAGATCAGTGACAGAGAGAGAGAGATCAGTGAAAGAGAGTGAGATCAGTGACAGAGAGAGATCAGTGACAGAGAGAGAGAGATCAGTGACAGAGAGAGAGAGATCAGTGAGAGAGAGAGAGAGATCAGTGACAGAGAGAGAGAGATCAGTGACAGAGAGAGAGAGAGATCAGAGACAGAGATAGAGAGATCAGTGACAGAGAGAGAGAGAGATCAGTGACAGAGAGAGAGATCAGTGACAGAGAGAGAGAGAGAGATCAGGGACAGAGAGAGAGAGATCAGTGAGAGAGAGAGAGAGATCAGTGACAGAGAGAGAGAGATCAGTGACAGAGAGAGAGAGATCAGGGACAGAGAGAGAGAGATCAGTGAGAGAGAGAGAGAGAGATCAGTGACAGAGAGAGAGAGAGATCAGGGACAGAGAGAGAGAGATCAGTGTGAGAGAGAGAGAGAGAGATCAGTGACAGAGAGAGAGAGAGATCAGTGACAGAGAGAGAGAGATCAGTGACAGAGAGAGAGAGAGATCAGTGACAGAGAGAGAGAGATCAGTGACAGAGAGAGAGAGATCAGTGAGAGAGAGAGAGAGATCAGTGACAGAGAGAGAGAGAGATCAGTGACAGAGAGAGAGAGATCAGTGAGAGAGAGAGAGAGAGATCAGTGACAGAGAGAGATCAGTGACAGAGAGAGAGAGAGATCAGTGACAGAGAGAGAGATCAGTGACAGAGACAGAGAGATCAGTGAGAGAGAGAGAGAGAGAGATCAGTGACAGAGAGAGAGAACAGTGAGAGAGAGAGATCAGTGACAGAGAGAGAGAGATCAGTGACAGAGAGAGAGAGATCAGTGACAGAGAGAGAGAGAGATCAGTGACAGAGAGAGAGAGATCAGTGACAGAGAGAGAGAGAGAGATCAGTGACAGAGAGAGAGATCAGTGACAGAGAGAGAGAGAGAGATCAGTGACAGAGAGAGAGAGATCAGTGACAGAGAGAGAGAGATCAGTGACAGAGAGAGAGAGAGATCAGAGACAGAGAGAGAGAGAGAGATCAGTGACAGAGAGAGAGATCAGTGAGAGAGAGAGAGAGAGATCAGGGACAGAGAGAGAGAGATCAGTGACAGAGAGAGAGAGAGATCAGTGACAGACAGAGAGAGAGATCAGTGACAGAGAGCGAGAGATCAGTGACAGAGAGAGAGAGATCAGGGACAGAGAGAGAGAGAGATCAGTGACAGAGAGAGAGAGAGATCAGTGACAGAGAGAGAGAGATCAGTGACAGAGAGAGAGAGAGATCAGTGACAGAGAGAGAGAGATCAGTGAGAGAGAGAGAGAGAGATCAGTGACAGAGAGAGAGAGATCAGTGACAGAGAGAGAGAGATCAGGGACAGAGAGAGAGAGAGATCAGTGACAGAGAGAGAGAGAGATCAGGGACAGAGAGAGAGAGATCAGTGACAGAGAGAGAGAGAGATCAGTGACAGAGAGAGAGATCAGTGACAGAGAGAGAGAGATCAGTGAGAGAGAGAGAGAGAGATCAGTGACAGAGAGAGAGAGATCAGTGAGAGAGAGAGAGAGAGAGATCAGTGACAGAGAGAGAGAGAGATCAGTGACAGAGAGAGAGATCAGTGACAGAGAGAGAGAGATCAGTGAGAGAGAGAGAGAGAGAGATCAGTGACAGAGAGAGAGAGATCAGTGAGAGAGAGAGAGAGAGATCAGTGAGAGAGAGAGAGAGATCGTGAGAGAGAGAGAGAGAGGTCAGTGACAGAGAGAGAGAGAGATCAGAGAGAGAGAGATCAGTGACAGAGAGAGAGAGATCAGTGAGAGAGAGAGAGAGATCAGTGACAGAGAGAGAGAGATCTGTGAGAGAGAGAGAGAGATCAGTGACAGAGAGAGAGATCAGTGACAGAGAGAGAGAGATCAGTGACAGAGAGAGAGAGATCAGTGACAGAGAGAGAGAGAGATCAGTGACAGAGAGAGAGATCAGTGACAGAGAGAGAGAGAGAGATCAGTGACAGAGAGAGAGAGATCAGTGACAGAGAGAGAGAGATCAGTGACAGAGAGAGAGAGAGATCAGGGACAGAGAGAGAGAGATCAGTGACAGAGAGAGAGATCAGTGACAGAGAGAGAGATCAGTGAGAGAGAGAGAGAGAGAGAGATCAGTGACAGAGAGAGAGAGATCAGTGAGAGAGAGAGAGAGATCAGTGAGAGAGAAAGAGAGATCAGTGACAGAGAGAGAGAGAGATCAGTGACAGAGAGAGAGAGATCAGTGACAGAGAGAGAGAGATCAGTGACAGAGAGAGAGAGAGATCAGTGACAGAGAGAGAGATCAGTGACAGAGAGAGAGAGAGATCAGTGACAGAGAGAGAGAGATCAGTGACAGAGAGAGAGAGATCAGAGACAGAGAGAGAGAGAGATCAGTGACAGAGAGAGAGAGATCAGTGACAGAGAGAGAGAGAGATCAGTGACAGAGAGAGAGAGATCAGTGACAGACAGAGAGAGAGATCAGGGACAGAGAGAGAGAGAGATCAGTGAAAGAGAGAGAGAGATCAGTGACAGACAGAGAGAGAGATCAGTGACAGAGAGAGAGAGATCAGTGACAGAGAGAGAGAGAGATCAGTGACAGAGAGAGAGAGATCAGGGACAGAGAGAGAGAGATCAGAGACAGAGAGAGAGAGATCAGAGACAGAGAGAGAGAGATCAGTGACAGAGAGAGATCAGTGACAGAGAGAGAGAGATCAGTGAGAGAGAGAGAGAGATCAGTGACAGAGAGAGATCAGTGACAGAGAGAGAGAGAGATCAGTGACAGAGAGAGAGAGATCAGAGACAGAGAGAGAGATCAGTGACAGAGAGAGAGAGAGAGATCAGTGACAGAGAGAGAGATCAGTGACAGAGAGAGAGAGATCAGTGACAGAGAGAGAGAGAGATCAGTGACAGAGAGAGAGAGATCAGTGACAGAGAGAGAGAGAGATCAGAGACAGAGAGAGAGAGAGATCAGTGACAGAGAGAGAGAGAGATCAGTGAGAGAGAGAGAGATCAGTGACAGAGAGAGAGAGATCAGTGACAGAGAGAGAGAGATCAGTGACAGAGAGAGAGATCAGTGACAGAGAGAGAGAGATCAGTGACAGAGAGAGAGAGAGATCAGTGAGAGAGAGAGAGATCAGTGAGAGAGAGAGAGAGATCAGTGACAGAGAGAGAGAGAGATCAGTGACAGAGAGAGAGAGATCAGTGACAGAGAGAGAGAGATCAGAGACAGAGAGAGAGAGAGATCAGTGACAGAGAGAGAGAGAGATCAGGGACAGAGAGAGAGAGATCAGAGACAGAGAGAGAGAGATCAGTGACAGAGAGAGAGAGATCAGTGAAAGAGAGTGAGATCAGTGACAGAGAGAGATCAGTGACAGAGAGAGAGAGATCAGTGACAGAGAGAGAGAGATCAGTGAGAGAGAGAGAGAGAGATCAGTGACAGAGAGAGAGAGATTAGTGACAGAGAGAGAGAGAGATCAGAGACAGAGAGAGAGAGATCAGTGACAGAGAGAGAGAGAGATCAGTGACAGAGAGAGAGAGAGATCAGTGACAGAGAGAGAGAGATCAGAGACAGAGAGAGAGAGAGATCAGTGACAGAGAGAGAGAGATCAGTGACAGAGAGAGATCAGTGACAGAGAGAGAGAGATCAGTGACAGAGAGAGAGAGAGATCAGAGACAGAGAGAGAGAGATCAGTGACAGAGAGAGAGAGATCAGTGACAGAGAGAGAGATCAGTGACAGAGAGAGAGAGAGATCAGTGACAGAGAGAGAGAGAGATCAGTGACAGAGAGAGAGATCAGTGACAGAGAGAGAGAGAGATCAGTGACAGAGAGAGAGATCAGTGACAGAGAGAGAGAGATCAGTGACAGAGAGAGAGAGAGATCAGTGACAGAGAGAGAGAGAGATCAGTGACAGAGAGAGAGATCAGTGACAGAGAGAGAGAGATCAGTGACAGAGAGAGATCAGTGACAGAGAGAGAGAGATCAGTGACAGAGAGAGAGAGAGATCAGAGACAGAGAGAGAGATCAGTGACAGAGAGAGAGAGATCAGTGACAGAGAGAGAGATCAGTGACAGAGAGAGAGAGAGATCAGTGACAGAGAGAGAGAGAGATCAGTGACAGAGAGAGAGATCAGTGACAGAGAGAGAGAGAGATCAGTGACAGAGAGAGAGATCAGTGACAGAGAGAGAGAGATCAGTGACAGAGAGAGATCAGTGACAGAGAGAGAGAGATCAGTGACAGAGAGAGAGAGAGATCAGAGACAGAGAGAGAGAGATCAGTGACAGAGAGAGAGAGATCAGTGACAGAGAGAGAGATCAGTGACAGAGAGAGAGAGAGATCAGTGACAGAGAGAGAGAGAGATCAGTGACAGAGAGAGAGATCAGTGACAGAGAGAGAGAGAGATCAGTGACAGAGAGAGAGAGATCAGTGACAGAGAGAGAGAGAGATCAGTGACAGAGAGAGAGAGAGATCAGTGACAGAGAGAGAGATCAGTGACAGAGAGAGAGAGATCAGTGACAGAGAGAGAGAGATCAGTGACAGAGAGAGAGAGATCAGGGACAGAGAGAGAGAGAGATCAGTGACAGAGAGAGAGATCAGTGACAGAGAGAGAGAGATCAGTGACAGAGAGAGAGAGAGATCAGTGACAGAGAGAGAGAGAGATCAGTGACAGAGAGAGAGATCCGTGACAGAGAGAGAGAGAGATCCGTGACAGAGAGAGAGATCAGTGACAGAGAGAGAGAGATCAGTGACAGAGAGAGAGATCAGTGACAGAGAGAGAGAGAGATCAGTGACAGAGAGAGAGAGATCAGAGACAGGGAGAGAGAGATCAGTGACAGAGAGAGAGAGATCAGTGACACAGAGAGAGATCAGAGACAGAGAGAGAGAGATCAAAGACAGGGAGAGAGAGATCAGTGACAGAGAGAGAGAGATCAGTGACACAGAGAGAGATCAGAGAGAGAGAGATCAGAGACAGGGAGAGAGAGATCAGTGACAGAGAGAGAGAGATCAGTGACACAGAGAGAGATCAGAGACAGAGAGAGAGAGATCAGAGACAGGGAGAGAGAGATCAGTGACAGAGAGAGAGAGAGATCAGTGACAGAGAGAGAGAGATCAGTGACAGAGAGAGATCAGTGACAGAGAGAGAGAGATCAGAGACAGAGAGAGAGAGAGATCAGTGACAGAGAGAGAGAGATCAGTGACAGAGAGAGATCAGTGACAGAGAGAGAGAGATCAGTGACAGAGAGAGAGAGAGATCAGAGACAGAGAGAGAGAGGTCAGTGACAGAGAGAGAGAGATCAGTGACAGAGAGAGAGATCAGTGACAGAGAGAGAGAGAGATCAGTGACAGAGAGAGAGATCAGTGACAGAGAGAGAGAGAGATCAGTGACAGAGAGAGAGATCAGTGACAGAGAGAGAGAGATCAGTGACAGAGAGAGAGAGAGATCAGTGACAGAGAGAGAGATCAGTGACAGAGAGAGAGAGATCAGTGAGAGAGAGAGAGATCAGTGACAGAGAGAGAGAGATCAGTGACAGAGAGAGAGAGAGATCAGTGACAGAGAGAGAGATCAGTGACAGAGAGAGAGAGAGATCAGTGACAGAGAGAGAGAGAGATCAGTGACAGAGAGAGAGATCCGTGACAGAGAGAGAGAGAGATCAGTGACAGAGAGAGAGATCAGTGACAGAGAGAGAGAGATCAGTGACAGAGAGAGAGATCAGTGACAGAGAGAGAGAGAGATCAGTGACAGAGAGAGAGAGATCAGAGACAGGGAGAGAGAGATCAGTGACAGAGAGAGAGAGATCAGTGACACAGAGAGAGATCAGAGACAGAGAGAGAGAGATCAGAGACAGGGAGAGAGAGATCAGTGACAGAGAGAGAGAGATCAGTGACACAGAGAGAGATCAGAGAGAGAGAGATCAGAGACAGGGAGAGAGAGATCAGTGACAGAGAGAGAGAGATCAGTGACACAGAGAGAGATCAGAGACAGAGAGAGAGAGATCAGAGACAGGGAGAGAGAGATCAGTGACAGAGAGAGAGATCCTTCCACCGACACTCTCATTCGTTTGGCCCGAACTGGTCCTCACCCTTAACAATTTCTCCTTTGAATCCTCCCACTTCCTCCAGACCAAAGGGGTAGCCATAGGCACACGTATGGGCCCCAGCTATGCCTGTCTCTTTGTTGGCTATGTAGAGCAGTTGATCTTCCGTAATTACACTGGCACCACTCCCCACCTCTTCCTCCACTACATTGATCACTGCATTGGCATCACCTCGTGCTCCCGCGAGGAGGTTGAGCAATTCATTAACTTCACCAACACATTCCACCCTGACCTTAAATTTACCTGGACCATCTCTGACACCTCCCTCCCCTTCCTGGACCACTCCATCTCCATTAATGACGACTGACTTGACACTGACATTTTTTACAAACCCACTGACTCCCACAGCTACCTGGATTACACCTCTTCCCACCCTACCTCTTGCAAAAATGCTATCCCGTATTCCCAATTTCTCCGCCTCCGCCGTATCTGCTCCCAGGAGGACCAGTTCCACCACAGAACACACCAGATGGCCTCCTTCTTTAGAGATCACAATTTCCCTTCCCACGTGGTTAAAGATGCCCTCCAACGCATCTCGTCCACATCCCGCACCTCCGCCCTCAGACCCCACCCCTCCAACCGTAACAAGGACAGAACGCCCCTGGTGCTCACCTTCCACCCTACAAACCTTCGCATAAACCAAATCGTCCGCTGACATTTCCGCTACCTCCCCACTACCAGGGATATATTTCCCTTCCCACCCCTTTCCGCCTTCCGCAAAGACCGTTCCCTCCGTGACTACCTGGTCAGGTCCACGCCCCCAAACAACCCACCCTCCAATCCTGGCACTTTCCCCTGCCACCGCAGGAACTGTAAAACCTGCGCCCACACCTCCTCCCTCACCTCTATCCAAGGCCCTAAAGGAGCCTTCCACATCCATCAAAGTTTTACCTGCACATCCACCAATATCATTTATTGTATCCGTTGCTCCCGATGCGGTCTCCTCTACATTGGGGAGACTGGACGCCTCCTAGCAGAGTGCTTTAGGGAACATCTCCGGGACACCCGCACCAATCAACCAAACCGCCCCATGGCCCAACATTTCAACTCCCCCTCCCACTCTGCCGAGGACATGGAGGTCCTGGGCCTCCTTCACCGCCGCTCCCTCACCACCAGACGCCTGGAGGAAGAACGCCTCATCTTCTGCCTCGGAACACTTCAACCCCAGGGCATCAATGTGGACTTCAACAGTTTCCTCATTTCCCCTTCCCTCACCTCATCCTAGTTCTAAACTTCCAGCTCAGTAACTGTCCCCATAACTTGTCCGGACTTGTCCTACCTGCCTATCTCCTTTTCCACCTATCCACTCCACCCTCTCCTCCCTGACCTATCACCTTCATCCCCTCCCCCACTCACCCATTGTACTCTATGCTACTCTCTCCCCACCCCCACCCTCCTCTAGCTTATCTCTCCACGCTTCAGACTCACTGCCTTTATTCCTGATGAAGGGCTTTTGCCCGAAACGTTGATTTCGAAGCTACTTGGATGCTGCCTGAACTGCTGTGCTCTTCCAGCACCACTAATCCAGAATGAGAGAGATCAGTGACAGACAGAGATCAGTGACAGAGAGAGAGAGAGAGAGAGATCACTACCACCCCAGTCCAACACCGGCATCTTCAAAGTAGAGAGAAAGAGAGATCAGTGACAGAGAGAGAGAGAGAGAGAGATCAGTGACAGAGAGAGAGATCAGTGACAGAGAGAGAGAGATCAGTGAGAGAGAGAGAGAGATCAGTGAGAGAGAGAGAGAGATCAGTGACAGAGAGAGAGAAAGTGAGTACAGGAGACTGTGAGAAATAGAGACAGAGAGAGACAGAGGGAGTGGGAAAGGGAGACAGAGAGAGAGACAGACGGAGAGGGACAGAGACAGAGAGAGAGAGACAGAGACAGAGAGAGGGAGAGAGAGAGAGGGAGTCAGAGAGAGACAGAAGGAGAGGTAGAATGAGACAGAGAGAGAGAGAGAGCCAGAGAGAGAATGAGACAGAGGGAGGGAGAGAGAGACAGAAGGAGAGGGAGAATGAGACAGAGGGGGAGAGAGAGTGAGAGAGCCAGGGAGAGCCAGAAGGAGAGGGGGAATGAGACAGAGAGAGGGAGAGCGAGAGCCAGAAGGAGAGCGAGAATGAGACAGAGAGAGAGGGGGAGAGAGACAGACAGACAGACAGAAGGAGAGGGAGCATGAGACAGAGAGAGGGAGAAAGAGAGAGAGGGGGGGAGAGAGAGAGAGAGAGAGTGACAGAAGGAGAGGGAGAGGGAGACAGAGAGAGACAGAAGGAGAGGGAGAATGAGACAGAGAGAGGGAGAGAGACAGAGAGAGAGGGGGAGAGAGAGAGACAGCGAACTGCACCGACCCACAGTGGGTCAAACAGGAGACTGACGCTGTGTCAGAAAAATCCCTCTCACCTTCTCACCATGTGGGATCCACCATTCCCTACCCAGCACACACCAAGGCCAATCCTCCCATCGGCTCTGGACTAGCTCTCTGAGAGATCTAGCTCCGCCCAGCCCCTTGGGGTTTCTCCTCCACGCCCCTGTAAAGTTTACCCCTTCCCATGTTCCCCTCTCCCCACTCCCTTTCCCTCCCAGATGACTCTCCCCCTTTCCCATTCCCTCCTGTGGTCCCTCTCTCTCTCTCCAAACCAGTGTTCCTCAGGTGAGTGACCCTCCTGTTCCCCCGCCTCCACAGAGACAGGGCCTTTCCCAATCGGAAACCCCCTCAACACCCCAGGGATTCCAAAAGCCCCCATCCAATGTCCCCCCTTACCCTGCTCCCCACCAACTAAAGCCTCACGTCTCTCTGAAAAAGTCACAGCACGGAAACAGACCCTTCGGCCCAACCCGTCCATGCTGACCCAGATATCCCAACCCAATCTAGTCCCACCTGCCAGCACCCGGCCCATATCCCTCCAAACCCTTCCTATTCATATACCCATCCAAATGCCTCTTAAATGTTGTAATTGTCCCAGCCTCCACCACATCCTCTGGCAGCTCATTCCATACACGTACCACCCTCTGGGTGAAAAAGTTGCCCCTTCGGTCCCTTTTATATCTTTCCCCTCTCACCCTAAACCTATGCCCCTCTAGTTCTGGACTCCCTGACCCCGGGGAAAAGACTTTGTCTAGTTATCCTATCCATGCCCCTCATGATTTTATAAACCTCTATAAGGTCACCCCTCACCCTCCAACGCTCCTGGGAAAACAGCCCCAGCCTGTTCAGCCTCTCCCTGTAGCTCAGATCCTATCCCAGTGACATTCTGCGCAGTGACAGTATGTCGCTCCTCTGGACCAGGTGGGACCTGAACCCCAGATCCCCTAGCTCAGAAGTAGGTACACTACCGCTAGACAGAAGTGGGTACTGCCGATGCTGGAGATCAGAATCAAGATTAGTGTGGTGCTGGAAAAGCACAGTAGGTCAGGCAGCATCCGAGGAGCAGGAGAGTCGACGTTTCGGGCAAAACCCTTCATCGGGAATACAGGCAGGGAGATGGTTCAGGGGAGACAGAGGGAGAGACAGAGAGAATGAGAATCAGAGAGAGAGGGGAGAGAGAGAGAGAGAAAGAGTCAGAGAGAGAGCGCGGGAGAGAGAGAGAAAGAGTCAGAGAGAGGGCGAGGGAGAGAGAGAGAAAGAGACAGAGAGAGAGCGAGGGAGAGAGACAGAGACAGAGAGAGAGCGAGGGGGAGAGACAGAGACAGAGACAGAGAGAGAGAGGGAGAGGGAGAGAGACAGAGACAGAGACAGAGACAGAGAGAGAGAGGGAGAGAGACAGAGACAGAGACAGAGACAGAGAGAGAGAGGGAGAGAGACAGAGACAGAGACAGAGACAGAGAGAGAGAGGGAGAGAGACAGAGACAGAGACAGAGACAGAGAGAGGGAGAGAGACAGAGACAGAGACAGAGACAGAGAGAGAGAGAGAAGGGTAACAAGCTGTGGGTAACTCACATCGTTGTTGCTGTAGGAATCCAGGCACCATCTGCTCAGTCTGAGTCCCCACGGTTATATATCTGATCTGCCACTGTCAATAATAATTATTATCAATTACAGAGATGGAAAATGAGAGAGAGAGAGAGAGCCCTGGGCTTGGCGAGTGTTGGGAGCAGTCACATGTTGCTGTGCTCCCTGTCTCGGGGAAGAGTGCACACCCTGAAATAAAGGGCTTCATCTCAACGCTGGGTCCATTCCAACGTTGTGTCTGGCTCCACGATAATACCGGGCTCCATCTGCCTCTTCCCACAGCCGTCTCTTTGAAGTTCAATTACATGTTTTCCCCGGAACGATCCAGGAGGGAAAAAACATCTCCCGTGTGTGTGTGTGTTTGAAACTCAGGGTTACAGGAGGTTACAGAGGTAGGGAGGGGTGTAGGGACTGGAGGGGTTATAGAGATAGGGAGGGGATGTAGGGGCTGGAGGGGGTTACAGAGATAGGGAGGGGGTGTAGGGCTGGAGGGGGTTACAGAGATAGGGAGGGGGTGTAGGGGCTGGAGGGGGTTACAGAGATAGGGAGGGGGTGTAGGGGCTGGAGGGGGTTACAGAGATAGGGAGGGGGTGTAGGGGCTGGAGGGGGTTACAGAGATAGGGAGGGGGTGTAGGGGCTGGAGGGGGTTACAGAGATAGGGAGGGGGTGTAGGGGCTGGAGGGGTTATAGAGATAGGGAGGGGGTGTAGGGGCTGGAGGGGGTTACAGAGATAGGGAGGGGGTGTAAGGGCTGGAGGGGGTTACAGAGATAGGGAGGGGGTGTAGGGGCTGGAGGGGGTTACAGTGATAGGGAGGGGGTGTAAGGGCTGGAGGGGGTTACAGAGATAGGGAGGGGGTGTAGGGGCTGGAGGAGGTTACAGAGATAGGGAGGGGGTGTAAGGGCTGGAGGGGGTTACAGAGATAAGGACGGGGTGTAGGGGCTGGAGGGGGTTACAGAGATAGGGAGGGGGTGTAGGGGCTGGAGGGAGTTACAGGGACAGGGAGGGTGTGTAGGGGCTGGAGGGGGTTACAGAGATAGGGAGGGGGTGTAGGGGCTGGAGGGGGTTACAGAGATAGGGAAGGGGTGTAGGGGATGGAGGGGGTTACAGAGATAGGGAGGGGGTGTAGGGGATGGAGGGGGTTACAGAGTTGGGAAGGTGTGTAGGGGCTGGAGGGGTTTACAGAGATAGGGAGGGGTGTAGGGGCTGGAGGGGGTTACAGAGATAGGGAGGGGGTGTAGGGGCTAGAGGGGGTTACAGAGATAGGGAGGGGGTGTAGGGGCTGGAGGGGGTTACAGAGATAGGGAGGGGGTGTAGGGGCTGGAGGGGGTTACAGAGATAGGGAGGGGGTGTAGGGGCTAGAGGGGGTTACAGAGATAGGGAGGGGGTGTAGGGGCTAGAGGGGGTTACAGAGATAGGGAGGGGGTGTAGGGGCTAGAGGGGGTTACAGAGATAGGGAGGGGGTGTAGGGGCTAGAGGGAGTTACAGGGACAGGGAGGGTGTGTAGGGGCTGGAGGGGGTTAAAGAGATAGGGAGGGGGTGTAGGGGCTGGAGGGGGTTACAGAGATAGGGAAGGGGTGTAGGGGATGGAGGGGGTTACAGAGATAGGGAGGGGGTGTAGGGGATGGAGGGGGTTACAGAGTTGGGAAGGTGTGTAGGGGCTGGAGGGGTTTACAGAGATAGGGAGGGGTGTAGGGGCTGGAGGGGTTACAGAGATAGGGAGGGGGTGTAGGGGCTGGAGGGGGTTACAGAGATAGGGAGGGGGTGTAGGGGCTAGAGGGGGTTACAGAGATAGGGAGGGGGTGTAGGGGCTAGAGGGGGTTACAGAGATAGGGAGGGGGTGTAGGGGCTAGAGGGAGTTACAGGGACAGGGAGGGTGTGTAGGGGCTGGAGGGGGTTAAAGAGATAGGGAGGGGGTGTAGGGGCTGGAGGGGGTTACAGAGATAGGGAGGGGGTGTAGGGGATGGAGGGGGTTACAGAGATAGGGAGGGGGTGTAGGGGATGGAGGGGGTTACAGAGTTGGGAAGGTGTGTAGGGGCTGGAGGGGTTTACAGAGATAGGGAGGGGTGTAGGGGCTGGAGGGGGTTACAGAGATAGGGAGGGGGTGTAGGGGCTGGAGGGGGTTACAGAGATAGGGAGGGGGTGTAGGGACTGGAGGGGGTTACAGAGATAGGGAGGGGGTGTAGGGGCTGGAGGGGGTTACAGAGATAGGGAGGGGGTGTAGGGGCTGGAGGAGGTGACAGAGATAGGTAGGGGGTTGAGGGGCTGGAGGGGGTTACAGAGATAGGGAGGGGGTGTAGGGGCTGGAGGGGGTTACAGAGATAGGGAGGGGGTGTAGGGGCTGGAGGGGGTTACAGAGATAGGGAGGGGGTGTAGGGGCTGGAGGGGGTTACAGAGATAGGGAGGGATGACTCAGGAGGGATTGTCAGTAAGTTTAGTGACAGCCCAGCGGACATTGTAGCCCAGTGCGCGAGAGGGGTGATGGGGATGATGGGGGCCTGAAGAGAGTCAGATTTCAGAACCAAGGAGCTACAAATGACCAGGAAGGGTGGCACGGTGGCTCAGTGGTTGGCAGTGCCACCTCCCAGCATCGGGGTCCCAGGTTCAATTCCAGCCGCAGACGACTGTCTGCGTGGAGTTTGCACATTCTCCCTGTGTCTGTGTGGGTTTCCTCCAAGTGCTCCAGTTTCCTCCCATATTCGAAAGATGTGCAGGTTAGGGTTGATTGGCCATGCTAAATTGTCCCATAGTGCCCAGGGATGTGCAGGTTAGGGTGGATTGGCCGTGCTAAATTGTCCCATAGTGCCCAGGGATGTGCAGGTTAGGGTGGATTGGCCATGCTAAATTGTCCCATAGTGCCCAGGGATGTGCAGGTTAGGGTGGATTGGCCATGCTAAATTGTCCCATAGTGCCCTGGGGATGTGCAGGTTAGGGTGGATTGGCCATGCTAAATTGTCCCATAGTGTCCAGGGATGTGCAGGTTAGGGTGGATTGGCCATGGGAAATTGTCCCATAGTGCCCAGGGATGTGCAGGTTAGGGTGGATTGGCCATGCTAAATTGTCCCATAGTGCCTGGGGATGTGCAGGTTAGGGTGGATTGGCCATGCTAAATTGTCCTGTAGTGTCCAGGGATGTGCAGGTTAGGGTGGATTGGCCATGGGAAATTGTCCCATAGTGCCCAGGGATGTGCAGGTTAGGGTGGATTGGCCATGCTAAATTGTCCCATAGTGTCCAGGGATGTGCAGGTTAGGGTGGATTGGCCATGGGAAATTGTCCCATAGTGCCCAGGGATGTGCAGGTTAGGGTGGATTGGCCATGCTAAATTGTCCCATAGTGCCTGGGGATGTGCAGGTTAGGGTGGATTGGCCATGCTAAATTGTCCTGTAGTGTCCAGGGATGTGCAGGTTAGGGTGGATTGGCCATGCTAAATTGTCCTGTAGTGCCCAGGGATGTGCAGGTTAGGGTGGATTGGCCATGCTAAATTGTCCCATAGTGCCTGGGGATGTGCAGGTTAGGGTGGATTGGCCATGCTAAATTGTCCCATAGTGCCCAGGGATGTGCAGGTAAGGGTGGATTGACCATGGGAAATTGTCCCATAGTGCCCAGGGATGTGCAGGTTAGGGTGGATTGGCCATGCTAAATTGTCCCATACTGTCCAGTGTTGTGCAGGTTAGGGTGGATTGGCCATGGGAAATTGTCCCATAGTGCCCAGGGATGTGCAGGTTAGGGTGGATTGGCCATGGGAAATTATCCCATAGTGTCCAGGGATATGCAGGTTAGGGTGGATTGGCCATGGGAAATTGTCCCGTAGTGCCCAGGGATGTGCAGGTTAGGGTGGATTGGCCATGCTAAATTGTCCCATACTGTCCAGTGTTGTGCAGGTTAGGGTGGATTGGCCATGCTAAATTGTCCCATAGTGCCCAGGGATGTGCAGGTTAGGGTGGATTGGCCATGGGAAATTATCCCATAGTGTCCAGGGATATGCAGGTTAGGGTGGATTGGCCATGGGAAATTGTCCCGTAGTGCCCAGGGATGTGTAGGTTAGGGTGGATTGGCCATGGGAAATTGTCCCATAGTGTCCATGGATGTGCAGGTTAGGGTGAATTGACCGTACTAAATTGTCCCATAGTGTCCAGGGATGTGCAGGTTAGGGTGGATTGGCCATGCTCAATTTTTCCAATATCCTCCAGGGATGTGCAGGTTAGGGTGGATTGGCCATGGGAAATTGTCCCATAGTGCCCAGGGATGTGTCGGTTAGGGTGGATTGGCCATGGAAAATTATCCCATAGTGTCCAGGGATGTGCTGGTTAGTGTGGATTGGCCATGCTAAATTGTCCCATAGTGTCCAGGGATGTGTAGGTTAGGGTGGATTGGCCATGGGAAATTGTCCCATAGTGCCCAGGGATGTGTAGGTTAGGGTGGATTGGCCATGGGAAATTGTCTCATAGTGCCCAGGGATGTGCAGGTTCGGGTGGATTGGCCATGGGAAATTGTCTCATAGTGCCCAGGGATGTGCAGGTTAGGGTGGATTGGCCATGGGAAATTGTCCCATAGTGCCCAGGGATGTGTAGGTTAGGGTGGATTGACCATGGGAAATTGTCCCATAGTGTCCAGGGATGTGCAGGTTCGGGTGGATTGGCCATGGGAAATTGTCCCATAGTGCCCAGGGATGTGTAGGTTAGGGTGGATTGACCATGGTAAATTGTCCCATAGTGTCCAGGGATGTGCAGGTTCGCGTGGATTGGCCATGGGAAATTGTCCCATAGTGCTCTGGGGTGTGTAGGTTAGGGTGGATTAGTTAGGGGTAAATGTAGAATAGGGGAATGGGTCTGGGTGGATTACCCTCCGGAGGATCAGTATGGACTTATTGGGCCGAAGGGCCTGTTTCCACATTTTAGGGAATCCAGGGATTCTATGAGCGACGGAGGAGCAGAATTCTGCTGGGCAAGCCGGGGTGAGCTGGGATTGTGCCGGCTGTGGATAACAACAAGCTGGGTGAGGACCTCCACAGCTGATGAGCTCCCTGGGGGTGAACAGGATAATGCGGATACAGTAGGGGCCACTTCCTGATGGAGTCCCTCAGCTCCAGACATGTCCAGGACACCGAGAGTTTGAGGGAGTCGGATGCAGTGGTGTGATTCTGTCAGGTTTGAATGATTCCGGCCTATAGTCAGACTCCTTACGGTGGTAAATCCACGGCCCAATCTGGACAAGAGATTGAAGTGATGTTTGTTCACAGTCAGAGTGTGTGCATGACCCAGGGTCAGGAAGACGCACAATACAGTTATATTTATCGCATTAATGAAAGCTCATCGACTGTATTGGGCCTCATAATTTGGCAATGCCACTTAAATGATTCTCCCTAATTATCGTTGGTGCTCAATGATTGCAGGACGGCCCTAGGGCTGGGACACCAGTTTCTCATCCGCCTTTAAGTACACCCCTCACAAATAGCCTTTTTTTCTTTTTAATGTATAAAACAGATTACAAGCTCACAGAAGAAAGGGATGAATTCTCCCTGACCTCATGGCTGCCCCAGCCCATCAATGACTGAACACAGTCCTCCAGGAGGGAGTGATGGGAGTAGGCCTCAGGCTTCAGACTGTTCGTTCTCCCAGCCCGCTCCGTCCCCGATTACAGGCCCCCGAATTTAAAAAGGAAAGTTCTGAGTGTTAGAGGGACACAAGGACCAGAGAAGGAGGGTGTTTGGACCTTTGACCCTGCTCTATCATCTGATGTGGTGTTCGCTGCATTTCCCTGTCTCCTCACTCCCTCTACCCACACACTTCCCTCACCATAACCATGGGGGGTCTAAGGCCAACTGGAATATTTCCACCGACCTAGTCTCTGGGGAAGAGCGTTTTGTAGACTCCTGACCTCCTGAGAGAGAAGATAAATCAGCTCAAATCAATTGTCCATTTCAGAAGGGAGAATTCTTCATCTTAAAACCGTGTCTCCAAGGGCTAATCGTTGGCATGGAGAGGCTCGTTACCTCACTGCCTGCGAGTAACATTCAAATTGAGGCGCCTCATGGCATTTAATTTAACATGGAGGCATTTCTGGACCAAGACAGGGCTGAGGAAAGTGGTACTCTGAGGCCTGAGGCCTACACTGCCCAGTGTCTTCACTGCCCCTTCCCTGAAGACCATGCTCGGTCGCTTCAAGCTGTTTGCCCAATATTGCTGTAAAAAAGAGGACTGGGGCGCACAGCAAGATCCCACACCAGCGACAAAACGAGTTGTGTTTGGCAGCAGCATCGTGTGTGTGTGTGTGTGAGGGGTGATGTGGTCCAGGAGAGAGAGAGAGGGAGGGAGAGGGAGAAAGAGAGGAAGGGAGATTGACCTGCATTTCTGTAGCGCCACCTTCGGTCTTCTCAAATTTCACTGGCGGACTGATTCTTGAGATGCCAGGACTGATCTATGAGAAGAGGTTTAACCAGTTAAGACTATATCCAATGGGATTGGGGGAGTCCGTGGATAAGAATGAGGGGGGGAAATCTCGAACATTCGAACCGGGTTAGACATAGGGAAGCTGTTCCCCTTTGCCCAGGGGCGTCCAGAACCAGGGGTGGGGGGGGGGGGGGTTAAAGTCCAAGGATACAGGGTGGGACTGAGACGAGGAGAAATAATTTCACCCAGAGAATGGGAGTCCACGGGACTCCCTGCCAAAGAAAGCAACTGAGACCAAAATATTTTCAAGAGGGAATTTGACATTTGATTTGATTTTGGGTCAGAGTCCTTCAGGAAACAGACCCTTTGGTCCAACCAGTCTCTGATCCCAAACTAAACTAGTCTCAGCTGTCTGCCCCATTCCTGTTCATGTCCTTATCCATATGTCTTGTCTTATTGACACATTGTACCGAGAGACAGTAAACGGGATTGTTTTGTGCACTAAATCCTACCTCACCGAAGCACTTCAGGGAAATAGATCAGAACGCAAAATGTAGTGTTTTCTTCATAAGATCCCTACAGTGTGGACACAGGCCCTTTGACTCAACACGTCCACACTGACCTTCGGAGGATACCCATTCCTCTGACTTTATATTTACCCATAATACACCTAACTTGCACATCCCTGGGCACTATGGGACAATTTAGCATGGCCAATCCACCCTAACCTGCACATCCCTGGGCACTATGGGACAATTTCCCATGGCCAATCCACCCTAACCTGCACATCCCTGGGCACTATGGGACAATTTCCCATGGCCAATCCACCCTAACCTGCACATCCCTGGGCACTATGGGACAATTTAGCATGGTCAATCCACCCTAACCTGCACATCCCTGGGCACTATGGGACAATTTAGCATGGCCAATCCACCCTAACCTGCACCTCCCTGGGCACGATGAGACAATTTCCCATGGCCAATCCACCCTAACCTGCACATCCCTGGGCACGATGGGACAATTTCCCATGGCCAATCCACCCTAACCTGCACATCCCTGGGCACTATGGGACAATTTCCCATGGCCAATCCACCCTAACCTGCACATCCCTGGGCACTATGGGACAATTTAGCATGGCCAATCCACCCTAACCTGCACATCCCTGGACACTATGGGACAATTGAGCATGGCCAATCCACCCTAACCTGCACATCCCTGGACACTATGGGACAATTTAGCATGACCAATCCTCCCTAACCTACACATCCCTGGGCACTATGGGACAATTTCCCATGGCTAATCCACCCTAACCTGCACATCCCTGGACACTATGGGACAATTTAGCATGGCCAATCCACCCTAACCTGCACATCCCTGGACACTATGGGACAATTTAGCATGGCCAATCCACCCTAACCTGCATATCTTTGGACTGTGGGAGGAAACCCTCGCAGACACGAGCAGAATGTGCAAACTCCACACAGACTGTCGCCCAAGGTTGGAATCGAACCGGGGTCCCTGGCAGCAGTGCTAGCCACTGTGCCACCGTGGTGCCCAGAATATCGGGTAAACATTGTCTGCTTCCCCCCTCGAAGTCGTGCAGGAGCCTGTGATTGTTTTCACTTGGCGATGTCAGAGAGAGCTCAGAGTCGCCTGTAATTAAACCCTGTCTTGCTGTTCACTGAATCCAGTAATCACCGGATTACAGATCAAAGGGGTGGCAGGGCCGGGGCTCAACCAGCTGAGGAGAGCGCGAGCGAAAACAGAAATCATGGAGCAGGATGAGAGGGTGCTGCAGGGGAAGGGTGGGGGGGGGTGTGCAGGAACGGCAGACAGACAGACAGACAGACAGACAGAGTCCGGGAGAGAGAGAGAGAGAGAGGGAGGGAGGGAGGGAGGGAGCTGAGAAACTGGTGTCAGCGCTCCCTCTCTTGGATCCAAGGCTGTATTTCCAACAGCCCTGCTCCCTCAAAGGATACGGAAAGAGGCCATTCTGCCCGTCACACCTGTGCGCAGCCCTGGGAAACGTCTGCTAACGGTGGCATCTGGCCCCAGGGCTTCCCCAAACGCGGCGAACTGACACAATACCAGCCTCGCTGCTATACTGCAGCGAGGGGAGAGTGAGCAGAAGCTGGAGAGACAGAGTCGGGAGTGTGGTGCTGGACAAGCACAGCATCCGAGGAGCAGGAGAATCGACGTTTCGGGCATAAGCCCTTCATCAAGAATGAGGTGGCTCCTGATGAAGGGCTTTTGCCCGAAACATCGATTCTCCTGCTCCTCGGATGCTGCCTAACCTACTGTGCTTGTCCAGCACCACACTCTCGACGCTGGAGGACAATATGTCTAGTAACTTTTAAAAAAAATACAAGTAACTGATGAAGTTATTCCACAGACTTCAGTAATCATCCTTAACATTCTCTAGAGTTGAACATTTAACCTGAGTGTTTGTGCTCAGTCAAATGCAGTAATCACTGTATTTTAAGCAGCACGCAGTTTATTAAATTCAATTGCAGGATGTGGGTGTTTCCGTCTGAGAACAGTATTTATTGCCCTCTGTCCCTAGTTGCCCCCCCCCTTGAGAAGGTGGGGGTGAGCCCCCTTCTTGACCCACGACAGTCCACGTGCTGTGGGTAGACCCACAATGTTCCTGAGGGAGGGAATCCCAGGATTCTGACCCAGGAAGGAACGGCCGATATATTTCCAAGTCGGGATGGTGAGGGGCTCGGAGGGGAACTTGCAGGGGGGTGGTGTCCCCATGTCTCTGCTGCCCCTTGTCCTTCTAGATGGAAGTGGCCGTGGGTTTGGAAGGTGCTGCCTGAGGGTCTTTGGTGAGTTTCTGCAGTGGGTCTTGTAGATGGTACACACTGCAGTTACTGAGGGTCGGTGGGGGAGGGAGGGGATGGTACACACTGCTGTTACTGAGGGTCGGTGGGGGGAGGGAGGGGATGGTACACACTGCTGTTACTGAGGGTCGGTGGGGGGAGGGAGGGGATGGTACACACTGCTGTTACTGAGGGTCGGTGGGGGGAGGGAGGGGATGGTACACACTGCTGTTACTGAGGGTCGGTGGGGGGAGGGAGGGGATGGTACACACTGCTGTTACTGAAGGTCAGTGGGGGGAGGGAGGGGATGGTACACACTGCTGTTACTGAAGGTCGGTGGGGGGAGGGAGGGGATGGTACACACTGCTGTTACTGAGGGTCGGTGGGGGAGGGAGGGGATGGTACACACTGCTGTTACTGAGGGTCGGTGGGGGGAGGGAGGGGATGGTACACACTGCTGTTACTGAGGGTCGGTGGAGGGAGGGAGGGGATGGTACACACTGCTGTTACTGAGGGTCGGTGGGGGAGGGGATGGTACACACTGCTGTTACTGAGGGTCGGTGGGGGGAGGGAGGGGATGGTACACACTGCTGTTACTGAGGGTCGGTGGGGGGGGGGAGGGGATGGTACACACTGCTGTTATTGAGGGTCGGTGGGGGGAGGGAGGGGAGGGAGGGGATGGTACACACTGCTGTTACTGAGCGTCGGTGGGGGAGGGAGGGGATGGTACACACTGCTGTTACTGAGGGTCAGTGGGGGGAGGGAGGGGATGGTACACACTGCTGTTACTGAGCGTCAGTGGGGGGAGGGAGGGAATGGTACACACTGCTGTTACTGAGGGTCGGTGGGGGGAGGGAGGGGATGGTACACACTGCTGTTACTGAGGGTCGGTGGGGGGAGGGAGGGGATGGTACACACTGCTGTTACTGAGGGTGGGGGGGGGGGGAGGGGATGGTACACACTGCTGTTACTGAGGGTCGGTGGGGGAGGGAGGGGATGGTACACACTGCTGTTACTGAGGGTCGGTGGGGGGAGGGTGGGGATGTTTGTGGGTGTGGGGGCTGCTCTGTCCCTGGATGGTGTCGAGCTTCTCGAGTGTTGTTGGAGCTGCCCCCATCCAGGGGTAAATGGGGAGTGTTCCCTCACCCTCCTGCCTTGGGCCTTGTCGATGGTGGGACAGGCTTTGGGGGGGAGTCAGGAGGGGAGTTACTTGCTGCGGGATTCCCACCCTCTGACCTGCTCTTGGAGCTGCTGTGTTTATGTGGTGGGTCCAGTTGGGTTTCTGGTCAATGGTGACCCCCAGGATGGTGACAGTGGGGGGATTCCGTGATGGGAACACCATGAAACGTCAAGGGGCAGGGGTTAGATTCCCTCACGTTGGAGCTGAGTTATCTGCCTGATTTGTGGATAACCCAAAGTGAGCTTACAGACAAGTACGTGACATGTTGTGACTCGGTGAGTTAGTGGTTGAAAGGTGAGACACTCTAATGTCGTATAAATATTAAATTGAGTCACTCTCACTGTCCTAATTCCCTGTGTTTATGGATGGACGCTGTGTCAATCCCCACCAGGGACTGGGATTAACCCGGGGATTTCTCATCCTTTGTCGGTTTGATTACATCGCTCATGGATTCGCACAGCTGGGAGGAGGCTATTCGGCCCATCCTGCCTGGGACAGCTCTCTGAACAATCTCTCTGCTCAGTCCCACGCTGCCCCCCCCCCCCCCACCACCACCAAGCCCCTGTGTCTGGGTAAAAGCAATGACTGCAGATGCTGGAAACCAGATTCTGGATTAGTGGTGCTGGAAGAGCACAGCAGTTCAGGCAGCATCCGAGGAGCAGGAAGTGGGTTGCGCTTCGGCGGGTCGGTGTGGACTTGTTGGGCCGAAGGGCCTGTTTCCACACTGTAAGTAATCTAATCTTAAAAAAAAACGACATTTCGGACCAAAGCCCTTCATCAGGTCTGGTCCTTTTCTCAACTCTCTGCAATCCGTGTGCCTCCAGTGACTGACCTTCCTGCCCCTGGGACTGTCCAGGGATTCCACACTCAGTAATCCAGGAGAGTGACTCCCCTCCTGACTCCCCCCCCCAAAGCCTGTCCCACCATCGACAAGGCCCAAGGCAGGAGGGTGAGGGAACACTCCCCACTTGCCCCTGGATGGGGGCAGCTCCAACAACACTCGAGACCAGTTCAATCGTCCCCCTCAATATTCCCTGCTCCACGGGGAACAATCCCAGCCATTCCCGGTCTCTCTCTGGAAGAACTGAAGCCCCTCACCCACCAGCTCCATTCCACAAAATCTCCGCTGCACCTTCTCCAAGTTCAGGCACTCTCCCGAAAATCAGCCCTAAACATTACAGCGTTGGGAGGTCGTGTTGCGACTGTACAGGACATTGGTTAGGCCACTGTTGGAATATTGCGTGCAATTCTGGTCTCCTTCCTATCAGAAAGATGTTGTGAAACTTGAAACGGTTCAGAAAAGATTTACAAGGATGTTGCCAGGGTTGGAGGGTTTGAGCTACAGGGAGAGGCTGAACAGGCTGGGGCTGTTTTCCCTGGAGCGTCGGAGGCTGAGGGGTGACCTTATAGAGGTTTATAAAATCATGAGGGACATGGATAGGACAAATAGACAAAGTCTTTTCCCTGGGGTCGGGGAGTCCAGAACTAGAGGGGCATTGGTTTAGGGTGAGAGGGGAAAGATATAAAAGACACCTAAGGGGCAACCTTTTCACCCAGAGGGTGGTACGTGTATGGAATGAGCTGCCAGAGGATGTGGTGGAGGCTGGTACAATGACAGCATTTAAGAGGCATTTGGATGGGTATATGAATAGGAAGGGTTTGGAGGGATATGGGCCGGGTGCTGGCAGGTGGGACTAGATTGGGTTGGGATACTTGGGTCGGCATGGACGGGTTGGGCCGAAGGGTCTGTTTCCGTGCTGTACATCTCTATGACTCTATGACTCTGTAGGTGGATTGGTCCCTGCCAAAAATTGCCCCTTAGTGCCCTGAGCTGTGCAGGGTAGGTGGGGATAGCCATGGGGAAATGGGATAGAAATGGGTGGGATGCTGTTCAGGGGCCTGGAACAGGCTCAATGGGCAGAATGGCCTCTTCCTGCGCTGTAGGAATTCACTGACTCTCTGAATGGTGGACACAGTGCAGACCTCACCAGACATTGTGAAGTACTTTGACCACGCACTCCTGCTTTCGTACATCTCTCATCCTATCATCGTGGATCTCCAATGCTCTGATCACAACCTGCCCTGCCTGTTTGCCGAGATCTCTCTCTCTATCTCTCTTTCTCTCCACTGCTGCATTCCCTTCATTATTCCATTGTCCTGTTTATTCCCTCTCTCCTCATTCCTCTGAACAGGTTTCAGCTGAAGCTGGGCAAAGACGGGTGCTCAGATGAGGAAAAGGTTCATGTGTTCGTGAGGGTTAGGGACCGAGTGAGGCCATTCAGCCCATCGAGTCTGCTCCATCATTCGATCACGGCTGATGTGCTCCCCATCCCCCATTTTCCTGCCTTCTCCCCATATCCCTCCAACCCATTACCAATTAAACATCTGTCTAACTCCTTACGTTTACTCACTTGCACTTTGGGATAGAGAATTCCACCGATGCACAATCCTTTGGGAGAAGTAGGGATCCTTTGGACAGCGCGGTGGCTCAGTGGTTAGCACCAGAGACCCGGGTTCAATCCCCACCTCAGGCGACTCTCTGTGTGGAGTTTGCGCGTTCTCCCCGTGTCTGCGTGGGTTTCCTCCCCCAGTCCAAAAAGTGTGTAGGTTAGGTGAATTGGCCATGATAAACTGTCCCATAGCATAGGGGAATGGGTCAGTATGGACTTGTTGGGCCGAAGGGTTTCTCCTCAACCTTGTTTTAAATTTGCTGCTCCTTATCCTAAGATGGTGACCCCTCGTCCCAGAATTCCCTGCAAGAGGAAACATCCACTCCACGTCTAGTTTATCCACACCTTTTCTCATCGTGAAAACCTCAGTGTGATCTCCCCTGATTCTTCTCACCTCCACAGACTATCCTGTTTGATCTCTCTCCGTACCACCAAACCCTCGTCTCTGGGATCAATCCAGTAAAGGTCTTCCAGTGTGACTGCATCATTCCTTATACAAGGGGACCAGATCTCCACACGATACTCCACGTGTGGTCACCCCAGTGCCTTACTGAGGGTTGGACAGAGGGGTTGGGAGTTCATGTTGCGGCTGTCCAGGACATTGGTTAGGTCACTGTTGGAATATTGCGTGCAATTCTGGTCTCCTTCCTATCGGAAAGATGTTGTGAAACTTGGAAAGGGTTCAGAAAAGATTTACAAGGATGTTGCCAGGGTTGGAGGATCTGAGCTACAGGGAGAGGCTGAACAGGCTGGGGCTGTTTTCCCTGGAGCGTCGGAGGCTGAGGGGTGACCTTAAAGAGGTTTATAAAATCATGAGGGACATGGATAGGGTAAATAGACAAAGTCTTTTCCCTGGGGTGGGGGAGTCCAGAACTAGAGGGGCATAGGTTTAGGGTGAGAGCGGAAAGATATAAAAGGGCAACGTTTTCACCCAGAGGGTGGTACGTGTATGGAATGAGCTGCCAGAGGATGTGGTGGAGGCTGGTACAATTACAATAGTTAAGAGGCATTTGGATGGGTATATGAATAGGAAGGGGTTTGGGAGGGATATGGGCCGGGTGCTGGCAGGTGGGACTAGATTGGGTTGGGATATCTGGGTCAGCATGGACGGGTTGGGCCGAAGGGTCAGTTTCTGTGCTGTCCATCTCTATGACTCTGTGACTGGGCTAGTTTCCCCTGGAGTTTAGGGAGCGTGGGCTGACCTGACTGTAGGGGCTAGGGTCCTGGATGGTCGAAACTCGGTGGATGGGGAAAAGGGTGATGTGGAGGACCGATGTTGGACTGGGGTGGACTAACTTAAACATTGTGACCCCCAGGCCCCAGTCAGTGAAGATTGGGGACTATATTTCATCCTCATACTCAACACTGGAGGGGCCCCCCCGCCCCAAGGGTGCGTCCTCAGCTCCCTACTGTACTCGCTGTATACCCATGACTGCGTCACCAAATACCAGACTAATGCCATTTACAAGTTCGCCGATGACACCACCATAGTCGGTCAAATTTGAGATGGTGACGAAACAGACTCCAGACTCCCGTGGAAGACCTGAAAAAGTGGCCCTGAGAACAACCTAGCTCTCAATGCTAGCAAAACCAAGGAACTCATTATTGACTTTCAGCGGGATGTTACTCATGTCCCCCTGCACATTAACAGCACAGAGGGGGAACGAGTGGAGAGTGTCAAGCTCCTGGGAGTGGTCATCCACAACAAGCTTTCTTGGACTCTTCATGTGGGTGTACTGGTTACAAAGGCCCCAACAACGTCTCTTCTTCCTCAGGCAGCTGAGGAAATTTGGCATGACGGTGAATACCCTTGACAGCTTTTCTAGGTGCGCCATTGAGAGCATTCTGTCTGGATGTATCAGTACCTGGTATGGCAACTGTACCATTCAAGATAGGAGACGGTTACAGAGAGTGGTGAACTCGTCCCAGACAATCACAAAGGCCAACCTCCCATCTATAGAATCCATCTACCAGGCCCCGCTGTCAAGGAAAGGCCGCCAGCATTCTCAAAGATCCATCCCACCCTGGCAATGTTTCCCTGGAACCTTTACCATCGGGGAGAAGGTACAGAAGCCTGAACACACGCACCAGCCAGGTTCGTAACACCTTCTACCCTACTGCTGTTAGAATACTGAATAGGTTCACAAACTCTTAACATTCGCCTGTACTTGTGTTTTTGTTTTTATCGCTGTTTACCTATTATTTACTATCTGTGCTACTTAACTCTGTGATCTGCCGAGCAAGACAAAGCTTTTCACTGTGTCTCGGTCCATGGGACAATCAACTCAATTCCATTCAATTCGAATCACCCAATAGCAAGTTATGGTCCACCAGGCCTATTAGGAAGCACTAGCTTTCAGAACACTGTGTGAGCAGGATCATAAGACACAGAATTTATCACCAAAGATCACACTGTCAAGCAGCTGAAACGTTATAATGAACAAACCTCGATCTGGATGTTTGCTCTCAGAACAAGATGGGGGACACTGTTTTAAAATTAAGGGTTACCCTTTCAGGACAGAAGTGAGGAGAGATTTTCGGTTTGACTCTGCCTCAGGTAGTGGTGGGTGGAGGGATCACTGAAATTTTTTATCTTTGACAGAGGAGGCTAGATTCTACTCGGCTGCAGAGGGGTTCAAAGGTTAGCGAGGAGAGATGGGAAAGCGGAATTGAGATCTCAAGAAGTGAATCCCCTAGCCGAGCAGGCTGGAGCAGGGCCGAATGGTCTTCTCCAGCTCCTATTTTGTGTGTTGGTGTGTTCGATGTCCACCAGTAACGCACCGGACAGAGTTCACGGACATGAGGCCATATTGGCTTACAGGAGAGGGTGCTGGGAGGAGTTAAAAATCATGACGGGATCCGGCCAGAATTGACGGGTTATCTCCCCTCCCATTGGTGGGATGAATTAAGGGCCAGAGGGCAGGAGTTTGGGATGCACTGGTGAAGGGCTGAATGGCTGATACCAATCGTGAGTTGGAGCAGCCTCAGACTGCCCCCGATTGTCAGACATTTGGCTGTTGACGATGTTTCGGCCATTACTGTTTACCCCTTCCTCTCCAGGAGTGGTGCAGGCTGACCCAGAGAAACATGAACGCTGTTTCTCTCTGCACAGGCTCTGTGAGTGTCTGTGTGTGTGAGAGTGTGTGTGAGAGTGTGTGTGAGAGTGTGTGTGTGTGTGTGTGTGAGAGTGTGTGTGTGATTGTCTGTGTGTGTGTGTGTGTGTGTGTGAGAGTGTGTGTGTGTGCGTGTGTGAGAGTGTGTGTGTGTGTGTGTGTGAGAGTGTGTGTGTGAGTGTGTGCCCAGATACAGATGGGTGTGAGAGTGAGAGTGTGAGAGTGAGTCTGAGTGTGTGTGGGTGAGTGTGTGTGTGTGTGTGAGAGTGTGTGTGTGTGTGAGTGTGTGTGTGTGTGAGTGTCTGTGTGTGTGTGTGTGTGAGAGTGTGTGTGTGTGAGTGTCTGTGTGTGTGTGTGAGAGAGTGTGTGTGTGAGTGTGTGCCCAGATACAGATGGGTGTGAGAGTGAGAGTGTGAGAGTGAGTCTGAGTGTGTGTGGGTGAGTGTGTGTGTGTGAGAGTGTGTGTGTGTGTGTTTGAGTGTGTGTGTGTGAGTGTCTGTGTGTGCGGGTGTGAGAGTGTGTGTGTGTGAGTGTGAGCCCAGATACAGATAGGTGTGAGAGTGAGTCTGAGTGTGTGTGGGTGAGTGTGAGAGAGTGTGTGTGTGTGTGTGTGTGTGAGAGAGAGAGAGAGAGAGAGAGAGAGTGTATGAGAGTGTGCGTGGCTGAGTGTGAGTCTGAGTGTGTGTGAGAGTGTGTATGAGAGAAAGAGGGTGTGTGTGTGTATGAGAGTGAGTTTGTGTGTGTGTGTCTGTGTGTGTGAGTGCGTGTCTTGTGTGTGTGTGAGAGTGTCTGTGTGTGTCTGTGTGAGTGTGTGTGTGAGTGTGAGAGTGTGTGTGCATGTGAGAGTGTGTGTGTATTTGTGTATGTGTGCATAATGGTGTATATGTGAATGTGAGAGTGTGTGTGTGTGAGTGTGTATGAGCATGTGTGTTTGTGTCAGTATGAGTGTGTGAGATTGTGGGTGTGACTGTGTGTCTGTATGTGAGTATGTGTGTGAGTGTGTGTGTATGTGTGTGTCTGTGAGTGTGAGTGTGTGTGTTTGTGTGAGTATGTGTGTGAGAGTGTGTGTGTGTATGTGTGTGTCTGAGTGTGTGTGTCAGTGTTTGAGTGTGTATGTGTGTGAGTTTGAGTGTGTGTGTGAGATTGAGTGTGTGAGATTGAGTGTGTGTGTGAGTGTGAGCATGTGTGTGAGAATGTGTGAGAATGTGTGTGAGTGTGTGTAAGTGTGAGTGTCTTCAAGTGTTTGAGTGTATGCGTGAGAGTGTGTGAGTGTGTGTGTGTAGGAGTGTGTGAGTGTGTATGTGAGTGTTTGAGCGTGTGAGTGTGAGTGTGTGTGTGACTGGGTGAATGTGTGTGTGAGTGTGTGTGTTTGTGTGTGTGTTTGAGTGTGTGAGTGTGTGGGTGAGTGTGTGTGTGTTTGAGTGGGTGAGTGTGTGTGTGTTTGAGTGTGTGTGTGTGAGTGAGAAAGTGTGTGTTTGTACGTGTGTGTGAGTGAGAGTACATGTTTGAGTGTGTGTGTAGGTGTGTGTGTGTGTGTTTGAGTTTGTGTGAGTATGTGTGTGTGTGATTGTGTGTGAGTGTGTGTGCGTGTGAGTGTGTGTGTGTGTGAGTGAGTGTGTCTGTGTGAGTGTGTATGTCTGAGTGTGTGTGTGTGCATGTGTGTGTGTGTGTATGTGAGTGTGTGTGTTAGTGTGTGTGAGTGTGTATGTGAGTGTGTGTGTGTTAGTGAGTGTTTGTGTGTGTGTGTGAGTGTGTATGTGAGTGTGTGTGTTAGGGTGTGTGTGTGAGTGAGTGTGTGTGTTTGTGTGAGTATGTGCGTGCATGAGTGTGTGTGTGTGAGTGTGGAAGTGTGAGTGTGTGTGTGTGAGACTGTGTGTGAGTGTGTGACTGTGTGAGACTGTGTGTGAGTGTGTGACTGTGTGTGCATGTGTGTCTGAGTGTGAGTGTGTGTGTGTCTCTGTGTGTGAGTGTGAGTGTGTGTGTGTGAGTGTGTGTGTGAGTGGGTGAATGTGTGTGTGAGTGTGTGTTTGAGTGTGTGGGTGAGTGTGTGTGTGTGTGTTTGAGTGTGTGTTTGTATGTGTGTGTGAGTGAGAGTACGTGTTTGAGCGTATGTGTAGGTGAGTGTGTGTGTGTGTTTGAGTTTGTGTGAGTATGTGTGTGTGTGAGAGTGTGTGTGTGTGATTGTGTGTGAGTGTGTGTGCGCGTGAGTGTGTGTGTGTGTGAGTGAGTGTGTGTGTGTGCATGTGTGTTTGTGCGAGTGTGTGTATGTGAGTGTGTGTGTTAGTGTGTGTGAGTGTGTATGTGAGTGTGTGTGTGTTAGTGTGTGTGTGTGAGTGTTTGTGTGTGTGTTAGGGTGTGTGTGTGAATGTTTGTGTGAGTGAGTGTGTGTGTTTGTGTGAGTATGTGTGTGCATGAGTGTGTGTGAGTGAGTGAGTGTGAGTGTGGAAGTGTGAGTGTGTGTGTGTGAGACTGTGTGTGAGTGTGAGTGTGTGTGTGAGTGTGTGACTATGTGTGCATGTGTGTCTGAGTGTGAGTGTGTGTGTGTCTCTGTGTGTGAGTGTGAGTGTGTGTGTGAGTGTGTGAATGTGTGTGTTTGAGTGTGGGAGTGTGTGGGTGAGTGTGTGTGTGTTTGAGTGGGTGAGTATGTGTGTGTTTGAGTGTGTGTTTGAGTGAGAAAGTGTGTGTTTGTATGTGTGTGAGTGAGAGTACGTGTTTGAGCGTGTGTGTAGGTGTGTGTGTGTTTGAGTTTGTGTGAGTATGTGTGTGTGTGAGTGTGTGTGTGTGTAATTGTGTGTGTGTGAGTGAGTGTGTGAGTGTGTGTATGTCTGAGTGTGCGTGTGTGCATGTATGTTTGTGCGAGTGTGTGTGTGTGATTGTGTGTGAGTGTGTATATGAGTGTGTGTGTTAGTGTGTGTGAGTGTGTGTGTGTTAGTGTGTGTGTGTGAGTGTTTGTGTGTGTGTGAGTGTGTGTGTGAGTGTGTGTGTTAGGGTGTGTGTGTGAGTGTTTGTGTGAGCGAGTGTGTGTGTTTGTGTGAGTATGTGTGTGCATGAGTGTGTGTGAGTGAGTGAGTGTGTGTGTGTGAGTGTGTATGTGAGTGTGTGTGTTAGGGTGTGTGTGTGTGAGTGTGTGTGAGTGTGTGACTGTGTGTGCATGTGTGTCTGAGTGTGATTGTGTGTGTCTCTGTGTGTGAGTGTGAGTGCGTGTGTGTAAGTGTGAATGTGTGTGTGTGAGTGTGCGTGTGAGTGTGTGTGAGTATGTGTGTCTGTGTGTGTGAGTGTTTGAGTGTGTGTGTTTTTGTGTCTGTGTGCTGAGAGTGTGTATGTGAGTGTGAGAGTGTGTGTGAGTGTGTATGTGTGTTTGTGTATGTGTGTGTGAGAGAGTATGCATGAGAGTGTGTGTGTGTTTGTGTATTTGTGTATGTGTGCGTGAGAGTGTGTATGTGAGTGTGTGTGTGAGTGTGTGAGAGTGTGTGTGTGTGAGTGTGTGTGTGTGTATGTGACTGTGTGTTTGTGTGTGTGTTTGTGACTGTGACTGTGTGAGTGTGAGTGTATGTGTGAGTGAGTGTGTGTGTCTGTGTGTGTGTCAGTGTGTGTGAGTGTATGTGTGAGTGTGTGTGTGTCAGTGTGTGAGAGTGTGTGTGTTTGTGTGTGTGTGTTGTGTGTGTGTTTGTGACTGTGACTGTGTGAGTGTGTGTGTGAGTGTGAGTATATGTGTGAGTGAGTGTGTGCGTCTGTGTGTGTGTCAGTGTGTGTGAGTGTGTGTGTGTGAGAGTGTGTGTGAGAGTGTGTGTGTAAGTGTGTATGTGAGTGTGTGTGAGTGTGAGAGTGTGTGTGAGTGTGCGAGTGTGTGTGAGTGTTTGAGAGAGTGTGTGTGAGTGTATGTGTGTGTGAGTGTGTGTGAGTGTGTGAGGGTGTGTCTGTGTGAATGTGAGTGTGAGAGAGTGTGCGTGTGAGTGCAAGGACGAGGTAATAAGACAGTTAGAATTTTCACCAGTTTTTACCCAGGGCTGGAACCTGTGGATTGGGGTCAATGAGAAATCTTGTCAAGTCCTTTGTGTCAGGCTGGGTTTTAAAGGTGTATCCCATTGGGAAATCTGTGCACAATGTAATATCTTTAACTCCTGTGAGGGCTCCAAACAAGTGAGTGTGTGTGAGTGTGTGTGTGTGTGTGTGGGTGTTGGTGTGTGTGTGGGTGTGGGTGGGTGTGGGTGTGTGTGTGTGTGGGTGTGGGTGTGTGTGTGGGTGTGGGTGGGTGTGGGTGTGGGTGTGTGTGTGAGTGTGTGTGGGTGTGGGTGTGGGTGTGTGTGTGTGTGGGTGTGGGTGTGGGTGTGTGTGTGAGTGTGTGTGTGTGTGGGTGTGGGTGTGTGTGGGTGTGGGTGTGGGTGGGTGTGGGTGTGGGTGTGTGTGTGTGCGTGTGTGGGTGTGGGTGTGTGTGGGTGTGGGTGAGTGTGTGTGTCTCCATGAGTGTGAGAGTCTGGGTTTGTGTGTGAGTGTGTGTGTGTGTGTGAGATTGTGTGAGTGTGTCTGTGTCTGAGTGAGTGTGTGTGTGAGTGTGAGTGTGTCTGTGTCTCTATGTGTGTGTGAGTGTGTGTGTGAGTGTGAGTGTGTCTGTGTCTCTATGTGTGTGAGTGTGTCTGTGTCTCAGTGTGAGTGTGTGTGTGAGTGTGAGTATATCTGTGTCTCTGTGTGTGTGTGTGAGTGAGTGTGTGTGTGTGAGTGTGTGTGTGTGTCTGTGTCTCTGCGTGAGTGAGTGTGTGTGTGAGTGTGTGTGTGTGTGTGTGTGTGAGTGTGTCTGTGTCTGTGTGTGTGTGTGAGTGTGTGTGTCTGTGTGTGTGTGTGAGTGTGAGTGTGTGTGTGTGAGTGCGTGTGTGTATATCTGTGTCTCTGTGTGTGTGTGTGAGTGTGAGTGTGTGTGTGAGAGTGTGTGTGAGTATATCTGTGTCTCTGTGTGTGTGTGTGAGTGTGTGAGTGTGAGTGTGTGAGTGAGTGTGTGTGTGTGAGTATATCTGTGGTCTCTGTGTGTGAGTGTGTGTGAGTGAGTGTGTGTGTGAGTGTGTGTGTGAGTGTGTGTGAGTGAGTGTGTGTGAGTGAGTGTGTGTGTGAGTGTGAGTTTGAGAGTGTGTGAGTGTGAGTGTGAGTGTGTGAGTGTGTGAGTGAGTGTGAGTGTGTGTGTGAGTGTGAGTGTGAGTGTGTGTGAGTGTGAGTGTGAGTGTGTGAGTGTGTGAGTGAGTGTGAGTGTGTGTGTGAGTGTGAGTGTGAGTGTGTGAGTGTGAGTGTGAGTGTGTGTGTGTGTGAGTGTGAATGTGTGTGTGTGAGTGAGTGTGAGTGTGTGAGTGAGTGTGTGTGTGTGCGTGTGAGTGTGAGTGTGTGAGTGAATGTGAGTGTGTGTGTGTGTGAGTGTGAGTGTGTGAGTGAGTGTGAGTGTGTGTGTGTGTGTGTGAGTGTGTGTGTGAGTGTGTGAGTGTGAGTGTGAGTGTGTGAGTGTGTGAGTGAGTGTGTGTGTGAGTGTGTGTGTGAGTATATCTGTGTCTCTGTGTGTGAGTGTGAGTGTGTGTGTGTGTGTGAGTGTGCACGTGCTGCTATCCCTCACACCAGATGAACACTGGTGCAATCTCACTCGTGTTAATGTTCCCTGCTGACTGAAGAAGACACTTCAGAGGCTGGTGATTGTAAAAGATTTTAATTTCCAAAATGTTAAACTTCCCTGTGGACAGGGAACAGAGAAAGCTGCAGCCCAGCCCAGCCCAGCCCCAGGGAGGAGCTCTCACTCTGACAGTGAACTGTTCGCTGTGTGTCACTCAGTACAGACCGAGAGAGAGAGAGAGAGAGAGAGAGAGAGCTGGGAGAGGGTGACAGACTGAAGCTGCAAGGCAATGTTACTCATTGGGAATCTCCCTGAATGTTCCTGAGCAGGGAGGGTGAGAGAATCAACCCCCAGACAATGCTCCTCACGAGAATAAAAGGTCCCTCCAAGCTTCCTTCGCGTGTTCTGAGAATCGCCTGTAAGAGAGACCAGAGTTAGTTCCAGGCATCACCTGGCAGCTCAACAGCTGAGCTATTCCCCCAGGAGAGGAATCACTGTGCAACAGGGTCACTAACTGTCAAGGTGGGGGGGGGGGGGGTCAGTGTGTGAGAGCAGGTCAGGTCAATGATCGTCAATGCTCAAGTAGCAATAGGACAATATCCAGATCATATACACGACGATTCAGCTCCTCTACCACGGGTTTGTAATACAGAGCCAAGAGAGTGCTCGGAGTGGTGTATAACAGAGGGATACAGAGACGGGAACTGTGCACAGTGCTCCGAGTGTGGGTCTGACTGAGGGATACAGAGACTGGAACTGTGCACAGTGCTCCGAGTGTGGGTCTAACTTAGGGATACAGAGACTGGAACTGTGCACAGTGCTCCGAGTGTGGGTCTAACTGGGGGATACAGAGACTGGAACTGTGCACAGTGCTCCGAGTGTGGGTCTAACTGAGGGATACAGAGACTGGAACTGTGCACAGTGCTCCGAGTGTGGGTCTGACTGAGGGATACAGAGTCTGGAACTGTGCACAGTGCTCCGAGTGTGGGTCTAACTGAGGGATACGGAGACTGGAACTGTGCACAGTGCTCCGAATGTGGGTCTAACTGAGGAATACAGAGAGTGGAACTGTGCACAGTGCTCCGAGTGTGGGTCTGACTGAGGGATACAGAGACTGGAACTGTGCACAGTGCTCCGAGTGTGGGTCTAACTGAGGGATACGGAGACTGGAACTGTGCACAGTGCTCCGAGTGTGGGTCTAACTTAGGGATACAGAGACTGGAACTGTGCACAGTGCTCCGAGTGTGGGTCTAACTGAGGGATACAGAGACTGGAACTGTGCACAGTGCTCCGAGTGTGGGTCTGACTGAGGGATACAGAGACTGGAACTGTGCACAGTGCTCCGAGTGTGGGTCTAACTGAGGGATACGGAGACTGGAACTGTGCACAGTGCTCCGAATGTGGGTCTAACTGAGGGATACGGAGACTGGAACTGTGCACAGTCCTCCGAGTGTGGGTCTAACTTAGGGATACAGAGACTGGAACTGTGCACAGTGCTCCGAGTGTGGGTCTAACTGAGGGATACGGAGACTGGAACTGTGCACAGTGCTCCGAGTGTGGGTCTAACTGAGGGATACGGAGACTGGAACTGTGCACAGTGCTCCGAGTGTGGGTCTAACTTAGGGATACAGAGACTGGAACTGTGCACAGTGCTCCGAGTGTGGGTCTAACTGAGGGATACGGAGACTGGAACTGTGCACGGTGCTCCGAGTGTGGGTCTAACTGAGGGATACGGAGACTGGAACTGTGCACAGTGCTCCGAGTGTGGGTCTAACTGAGGGATACAGAGACTGGAACTGTGCACAGTGCTCCAAGTGTGGGTCTAACTGAGGGATACAGAGACTGGGACTGTGCACAGTGCTCCGTGTGTGGGTCTGACTGAGGGATACGGAGACTGGAACTGTGCACAGTGCTCCGTGTGTGGGTCTGACTGAGGGATACAGAGACTGGAACTGTGCACAGTGCTCCGAGTGTGGGTCTGACTGAGGGATACGGAGACTGGAACTGCGCACGGTGCTCCGAGTGTGGGTCTAACTGAGGGATACAGAGACTGGAACTGTGCACAGTGCTCCGAGTGTGGGTCTAACTGAGGGATACAGAGACTGGAACTGTGCACAGTGCTCCGAGTGTGGTTCTGACTGAGGGATTCGGAGACTGGAACTGTGCACAGTCCTCCGAGTGTGGGTCTGACTGAGGGATACAGAGACTGGAACTGTGCACAGTGCTCCGAGTGTGGGTCTAACTGAGGGATACGGAGACTGGAACTGTGCACAGTGCTCCGAGTGTGGGTCTAACGCAGGGATACAGAGACTGGGACTGTGCACAGTGCTCCGAGTGTGGGTCTAACGCAGGGATACAGAGACTGGGACTGTGCACAGTGCTCCGAGTGTGGGTCTAACGCAGGGATACGGAGACTGGAACTGTGCACAGTGCTCCGAGTGTGGGTCTAACTGAGGGATACAGAGACTGGGACTGTGCACAGTGCTCCGAGTGTGGGTCTAACGCAGGGATACAGAGACTGGGACTGTGCACAGTGCTCCCAATGTATTTTAACAAACCCAGCACCGATCCAGGGTGAGGGAGGGACAGGGTGTGATGATGTGACACACTCAGCAATGATACAGGGTGCTCCGGGGAAGACACACTCACCGCAGCTTGTCTGCAAAGTTGCTGAAATTTAAATCAGTGAGCAATTCCCGAATCGCCCCTCTCATCCGATCAAAAAATGTCCGGAGTCGATCCTGCAGGCTGGTGTACTCTCCCAGGAACGTGCGCTGAGCACTGGGATCGTACACAGATTTCCTGTAGGAGGCAGATGCATTCTCTGATGGAGACACAGGCACAGGGTCAGTGATCCAAGTCTGTTAGACCACAATCCCAATTCCAGCCCCCTTCCCACTCACTCCCACCCCCACTCTCTCTCCCACTTTCTGTCCTCCATTCCCACTCTCCCTCCATCCCTCCCTCCTTTCTCACTGTTTCATTATCTCTCCTACTCTACTTCCCTCGCTCTGAAAGACTCCCACTCTGTCGGCGTTCCGACAATGCGGCACTCCCTCAGCACTGACCCTCCGACAATGCGGCACTCCCTCAGCACTGACCCTCCGACAGTGCAGCACTCCCTCAGCACTGACCCTCCGACAATGCGGCACTCCCTCAGCACTGACCCTCCGACAGTGCGGCACTCCCTCAGCACTGACCCTCCGACAGTGCGGCACTCCCTCAGCACTGACCCTCTGACAGTGCCCACTCCCTCAGCACTAACCCTCTGACAGTGCGGCACTCCCTCAGCACTGACCCTCTGACAGTGCCCACTCCCTCAGCACTGACCCTCTGACAGTGCCCACTCCCTCAGCACTGACACTCTGACAGTGCGGCACTCCCTCAGCACTGACCCTCCGACAGTGCAGCATTCCCTCAGCACTGACCCTCTGACAGTGCCCACTCCCTCAGCACTGACCCTCTGACAGTGCCCACTCCCTCAGCTCTGACCCTCTGACAGTGCGGCACTCCCTCAGCTCTGACCCTCTGACAGTGCGGCACTCCCTCAGCACTGACCCTCCGACAGTGCGGCACTCCCTCGGCACTGACCCTCCGACAGTGCCCACTCCCTCAGTCTGACCCTCCGACAGTGCGGCGCTCCCTCAGCACTGACCCTCCGACAGTGCCCGCTCCCTCAGCACTGACCCTCCGACAGTGCCCGCTCCCTCAGCACTGACCCTCCGACAGTGCGGCACTCCCTCAGCACTGACCCTCCGACAGTGCGGCACTCCCTCGGTACTGACCCTCCGACAGTGCCCACTCCCTCAGTACTGACCCTCCGACAGTGCGGCGCTCCCTCAGCACTGACCCTCTGACAGTGCGGCACTCCCTCAGCACTGACCCTCCGACAGTGCGGCACTCCCTCAACACTGACCCTCCGACAGTGCGGCACTCCCTCAGCACTGACCCTCCGACAGTGCAGCACTCCCTCAACACTGACCCTCCGACAGTGCCCACTCCCTCAGCACTGACCCTCCGACAATGCGGCACTCCCTCAGCACTGACCCTCCGACAGTGCGGCACTCCCTCAGCACTGACCCTCCAACAGTGCCCACTCCCTCAGCACTGACTCTCCGACAGTGCCCACTCCCTCAGCACTGACCCTCCGACAGTGCGGCACTCCCTCAGCACTGACCCTCCGACAGTGCAGCACTCCCTCAGCACTGACCCTCTGACAGTGCGGCGCTCCCTCAGCACTGACCCTCCGACAGTGCCCGCTCCCTCAGCACTGACCCTCCGACAGTGCGGCACTCCCTCGGCACTGACCCTCCGACAGTGCCCACTCCCTCAGTACTGACCCTCCGACAGTGCGGCGCTCCCTCAGCACTGACCCTCTGACAGTGCGGCACTCCCTCAACACTGACCCTCCGACAGTGCGGCACTCCCTCAACACTGACCCTCCGACAGTGCCCACTCCCTCAGCACTGACCCTCCGACAGTGCGGCACTCCCTCAGCACTGACCCACCGACAGTGCGGCACTCCCTCAACACTGACCCTCCGACAGTGCCCACTCCCTCAGCACTGACCCTCCGACAGTGCGGCGCTCCCTCAGCACTGACCGTCTGACAGTGCCCACTCCCTCAGCACTGACCCTCCGACAGTGCCCACTCCCTCTGTGTGCTGCGGTAGTGTTTGTTTTGTTTCCCTGGGTGTGGGTGAAGACCTACCTGAGAGAACGCAGACAGACAGGAAGACCACAGCCACGGAAACACACAGGAGCCTCATTCTGCTGAGATTTGTCCTTCTCTCCGGGATCGTCCTGTGCGTTGAAGCAGAGGAGGAGTTTGTCAAGCGACAGGAAGGCGTCACGGTTACCCTGGGAATCCTGCTGTTCCCCGTCCTCCCTGAGCAGAATCCCAGCAGGAAACCAGGCCCCTTTGTGTCCGTCTACCCTCCCTTCGCCAACGTGTCATCACCTTCCCTCGGATGGCCACTCCACCAATGGGAGCCCCATCAGCCAAACCCCATCCCATTGGCCGTAGGATCGACCTCGCACCAACTCCCCAAACCCCTGGATCCACCCTGGGGCCCCGGAACACAGCAGCACTGCAAGATCCCACAGCACTGACCACGACAAACACATTCCCGGCCCACAGACCAGATGAGACAAACCCATCACCCCACACCTTACCCCCACCTTGGGGGGTGGACAGGAGAGGACCAACATGATGGGATGAAAAGAGAGAGAGAGATGGAGAAAGGGAGAAGGGAGGAGAGCGATGTCCACTTTCACATCATCCGTTACCCCACATTGCTCTGTGCGTCGTCGACGGCCAATCCACACGGACAGCAACACCTTACAAACTGCCGTGTAATAGCAGCAAGGCTTCCTTCAGCAGCACATCACCACAATGTATCGATGGTAGGAGATCAAACAGCAACACTGACCCTCCGACAGTGCAGCACTCCCTCAGCACTGACCCTCTGACAGTGCCCACTCCCTCAGCACTGACCCTCCGACAGTGCCCATTCCCTCAGCACTGACCCTCTGACAGTGCCCACTCCCTCAGCACTGACCCTCCGACAGTGCGGCACGCCCTCAGCACTGACCCTCCGACAGTGCCCACTCCCTCAGCACTGACCCTCCGACAGTGCCCACTCCCTCAGCACTGACCCACCGACAATGCGGCACTCTCTCAGCACTGACCCTCCGACAGTGCGGCACTCTCTCAGCACTGACCCTCCGACAGTGCGGCACTCCCTCAGCACTGACCCTCCGACAGTGCCCACTCCCTCAGCACTGACCCTCCGACAGTGCCCACTCCCTCAGCACTGACCCTCTGACAGTGCCCACTCCCTCAGCACTGACCCTCTGACAGTGCCCACTCCCTCAGCATTGACCCTCCAACAGTGCCCACTCCCTCAGCACTGACCCTCCGACAGTGCGGCACTCCCTCAGCACTGACCCTCCGACAGTGCCCACTCCCTCAGTACTGACCCTCCGACAGTGCCCACTCCCTCGGTACTGACCCTCCGACAGTGCGGCACTCCCTCAGCACTGACCCTCCGACAGTGCCCACTCCCTCAGCACTGACCCTCCGACAGTGCGGCACTCCCTCAGCACTGACCCTCCGACAGTGCCCACTCCCTCAGCACTGACCCCCCCACAGTGCCCACTCCCTCAGCACTGACCCTCTGACAGTGCGGCACTCCCTCAGCACTGACCCTCCGACAGTGCCCACTCCCTCAGCACTGACCCCCCCACAGTGCCCACTCCCTCAGCACTGACCCTCCGACAGTGCGGCACTCCCTCAGCACTGACCCTCCGACAGTGCCCACTCCCTCAGCACTGACCACCCCACAGTGCCCACTCCCTCAGCACTGACCCTCCAACAGTGCGGCACTCCCTCAGGACTGACCCTCCGACAGTGCGGCACTCCCTCAGGACTGACCCTCCGACAGTGCCCACTCCCTCAGCACTGACCCCCCCACAGTGCCCACTCCCTCAGCACTGACCCTCCGACAGTGCCCACTCCCTCAGCACTGACCCTCCGACAGTGCCCACTCCCTCAGCACTGACCCCCCCACAGTGCCCACTCCCTCAGCACTGACCCTCCAACAGTGCGGCACTCCCTCAGGACTGACCCTCCGACAGTGCAGCACTCCCTCAGGACTGACCCTCCGACAGTGCCCACTCCCTCAGCACTGACCCTCCGACAGTGCGGCACTCCCTCAGGACTGACCCTCCGACAGTGAACACACCCTCAGCACTGACCCTCCGACAGTGCGGCACTCCCTCAGCACTGACCCTCCGACAGTGCCCACTCCCTCAGCACTGACCCTCCAACAGTGCGGCACTCCCTCAGCACTGACCCTCCGACAGTGCGGCACTCCCTCAGCACTGACCCTCCAACAGTGCGGCACTCCCTCAGCACTGACCCTCCGACAGTGCGGCACTCCCTCAGCACTGACCCTCCGACAGTGCGGCACTCCCAGAGAGAAAGCACAGCACAAAGATAGGAGTGAACAGGGAGGGGGGGGGAAAGGAGAGAGATAGGAGTGAACAGGGAGAGAGAGGGGGGAAAGGAGAGAGATAGGAGTGAACAGGGAGAGAGAGGGGGAAAGGAGAGAGATAGGAGTGAACAGGGAGAGAGAGGGGGGAAAGGAGAGAGATAGGAGTGAACAGGGAGAGAGAGGGGAAAGGCGAGAGATAGGAGTGAACAGGGAGAGAGAGGGGGGAAAGGAGAGAGATAGGAGTGAACAGGGAGAGGGGGGAAAGGAGAGAGATAGGAGTGAACAGGGAGAGAGAGGGGGGAAAGGAGAGAGATAGGAGTGAACAGGGAGAGAGGGGAAAGGAGAGAGATAGGAGTGAACAGGGAGAGAGAGGGGGGAAAGGAGAGAGATAGGAGTGAACAGGGAGAGAGGGGAAAGGGGAGAGATAGGAGTGAACAGGGAGAGAGAGGGGGGAAAGGAGAGAGATAGGAGTGAACAGGGAGAGAGGGGGAAAGGAGAGAGATAGGAGTGAACAGGGAGAGAGGGGGGAAAGGAGAGAGATAGGAGTGAACAGAGAGAGAGAGGGGGGAAAGGAGAGAGATAGGAGTGAACAGGGAGAGGGGGGAAAGGAGAGAGAGATAGGAGTGAACAGGGAGAGAGAGGGGTAGGGGGAGAGATAGGAGTGAACAGGGAGAGAGGGGGGAAAGGAGAGAGATAGGAGTGAACAGGGAGAGAGAGGGGAAAGGAGAGAGAGATAGGAGTGAACAGGGAGAGAGAGGGGAAAGGAGAGAGAGATAGGAGTGAACAGGGAGAGAGGGGGAAAGGAGAGAGATAGGAGTGAACAGGGAGAGAGAGGGGGAAAGGAGAGAGATAGGAGTGAACAGAGAGAGAGAGGGGAAAGGAGAGAGATAGGAGTGAACAGGGAGAGAGAGGGGGGAAAGGAGAGAGATAGGAGTGAACAGGGAGAGAGAGGGGGAAAGGAGAGAGATAGGAGTGAACAGAGAGAGAGGGGAAAGGAGAGAGATAGGACTGAACAGGGAGAGGGGGGGAAAGGAGAGAGATAGGAGTGAACAGGGAGAGAGAGGGGAAAGGAGAGAGATAGGAGTGAACAGGGAGAGAGAGGGGAAAGGAGAGAGAGATAGGAGTGAACAGAGAGAGAGAGGGGAAAGGAGAGAGATAGGAGTGAACAGAGAGAGACAGGGGAAAGGAGAGAGATAGGAGTGAACAGGGGGAGGGGGGAAAGGAGAGAGATAGGAGTGAACAGGGAGAGGGGGGAAAGGAGAGAGATAGGAGTGAACAGAGAGAGAGAGGGGAAAGGAGAGAGATAGGAGTGAACAGAGAGAGAGAGGGGAAAGGAGAGAGATAGGAGTGAACAGAGAGAGAGAGGGGAAAGGAGAGAGAGACAGGAGTGAACAGAGAGAGAGAGGGGAAAGGAGAGAGATAGGAGTGAACAGAGAGAGAGAGGGGAAAGGAGAGAGATAGGAGTGAACAGGGAGAGAGGGGGGTAAGGAGAGAGATAGGAGTGAACAGGGAGAGGGGGGAAAGGAGAGAGATAGGAGTGAACAGGGAGAGAGAGGGGGGAAAGGAGAGAGATAGGAGTGAACAGGGAGAGAGGGGGGGGAAAGGAGAGAGATAGGAGTGAACAGGGAGAGAGGGGGGAAAGGAGAGAGATAGGAGTGAACAGGGAGAGAGAGGGGGGAAAGGAGAGAGATAGGAGTGAACAGAGAGAGAGGGGAAGGAGAGAGAGATAGGAGTGAACAGGGAGAGGGGGGAAAGGAGAGAGATAGGAGTGAACAGGGAGAGAGGGGAAAGGAGAGAGATAGGAGTGAACAGAGAGAGGGGGGGGAAAGGAGAGAGATAGGAGTGAACAGGGAGAGGGGGGAAAGGAGAGGGATAGGAGTGAACAGGGAGAGGGGGGAAAGGAGAGGGATAGGCGTGAACAGGGAGAGAGGGGAAAGGAGAGAGATAGGAGTGAACAGAGAGAGGGGGGGGAAAGGAGAGAGATAGGAGTGAACAGGGAGAGGGGGGGGAAAGGAGAGAGATAGGAGTGAACAGGGAGAGAGGGGGGTAGGGGGAGAGATAGGAGTGAACAGGGAGAGAGGGGGGTAGGGGGAGAGATAGGAGTGAACAGGGAGAGGGGGGGTAGGGGGAGAGATAGGAGTGAACAGGGAAAGGGGGGAAAGGAGAGGGATAGGAGTGAACAGGGAGAGGGGGGAAAGGAGAGAGATGGGAGTGAACAGGGAGAGAGGGGGAAAGGAGAGAGATCGGAGTGAACAGGGAGAGAGGGGGGTAGGGGGAGAGATAGGAGTGAACAGGGAGGGGGGGTAGGGGGAGAGATAGGAGTGAACAGGGAGAGGGGGGAAAGGAGAGGGATAGGAGTGAACAGGGAGAGGGGGGAAAGGAGAGAGATAGGAGTGAACAGGGAGAGAGGGGGAAAGGAGAGAGATCGGAGTGAACAGGGAGAGAGAGGGGGGAAAGGAGAGGGATAGGAGTGAACAGGGAGAGAGAGGGGGGAAAGGAGAGGGATAGGAGTGAACAGGGAGAGAGAGGAAAGGAGAGAGATTGGAGTGAACAGGGAGAGAGGGGGGTAAGGAGAGAGATAGGAGTGAACAGGGAGAGGGGGGAAAGGAGAGGGATAGGAGTGAACAGGGAGAGAGGGGAAAGGAGAGAGATAGGAGTGAACAGAGAGAGAGAGGGAAAGGGGAGAGATAGGAGTGAACAGGGAGAGAGGGGGGGGAAAGGAGAGAGATAGGAGTGAACAGGGAGAGAGGGGGGGGGAAAGGAGAGAGATAGGAGTGAACAGGGAGAGAGGGGAAAGGAGAGAGATAGGAGTGAACAGGGATAGAGGGAAAGGAGAGAGATAGGAGTGAACAGAGAGAGAGAGAGGGGGAAAGGGGAGAGATAGGAGTGAACAGGGAGAGAGGGGAAAGGAGAGAGATAGGAGTGAACAGGGAGAGAGGGAAAGGAGAGAGATAGGAGTGAACAGAGAGAGAGGGGAAAGGAGAGAGATAGGAGTGAACAGAGAGAGAGAGGGGAAAGGAGAGAGATAGGAGTGAACAGGGAGAGGGGGGAAAGGAGAGAGATAGGAGTGAACAGGGAGAGAGGGGGAAAGGAGAGAGATAGGAGTGAACAGGGAGAGGGGGGGGAAAGGAGAGAGATAGGAGTGAACAGGGAGAGAGGGGAAAGGAGAGAGATAGGAGTGAACAGGGAGAGGGGGGAAAGGAGAGAGATAGGAGTGAACAGGGAGAGAGGGAAAGGAGAGAGATAGGAGTGAACAGAGAGAGGGGGGAAAGGAGAGAGATAGGAGTGAACAGAGAGAGAGAGGGGGGAAAGGAGAGAGATAGGAGTGAACAGGGAGAGGGGGGAAAAGGAGAGAGATAGGAGTGAACAGAGAGAGAGAGGGGAAAGGAGAGAGAGATAGGAGTGAACAGGGAGAGAGAGGGAAAGGAGAGAGATAGGAGTGAACAGAGAGAGGGGGGAAAGGAGAGAGATAGGAGTGAACAGAGAGAGAGAGGGGAAAGGAGAGAGATAGCAGTGAACAGGGAGAGAGGGGGGTAAGGAGAGAGATAGGAGTGAACAGGGAGAGAGGGGGGAAAGGAGAGAGATAGGAGTGAACAGAGAGAGAGAGGGGGGAAAGGAGAGAGATAGGAGTGAACAGAGAGAGGGGGGAAAGGAGAGGGATAGGAGTGAACAGAGAGAGAGAGGGGGGAAAGGAGAGAGATAGGAGTGAACAGAGAGAGGGGGGAAAGGAGAGAGATAGGAGTGAACAGAGAGAGGGGGGAAAGGAGAGAGATAGGAGTGATCAGGGAGAGAGGGGGGAAAGGAGAGAGATAAGAGTGAACAGGGAGAGAGGGGGAAAGGAGAGAGATAGGAGTGAACAGGGAGAGAGGGGGAAAGGAGAGAGATAGGAGTGAACAGGGAGAGAGGGGGGAAAGGAGAGAGAGATAGGAGTGAACAGAGAGAGAGAGGGGGGAAAGGAGAGAGATAGGAGTGAACAGGGAGAGAGGGGGAAAGGAGAGAGATAGGAGTGAACAGAGAGAGAGAGGGAAAGGAGAGAGATAGGAGTGAACAGGGAGAGAGGGGGGTAAGGAGAGAGAGAGGAGTGAACAGAGAGAGAGAGGGAAAGGAGAGAGATAGGAGTGAACAGGGAGAGGGGGGAAAGGAGAGGGATAGGAGTGAACAGGGAGAGAGAGGGGGGAAAGGAGAGGGATAGGAGTGAACAGGGAGAGAGGGGGGAAAGGAGAGACATAGGAGTGAACAGGGAGAGAGAGGGGGGAAAGGAGAGGGATAGGAGTGAACAGGGAGAGACGGGAAAGGAGAGAGATAGGAGTGAACAGGGAGAGAGAGGGGGGAAAGGAGAAGGATAGGAGTGAACAGGGAGAGAGGGGAAAGGAGAGAGATAGGAGTGAACAGGGAGAGGGGGGGAAAGGAGAGAGATAGGAGTGAACAGGGAGAGAGGGGGGAAAGGAGAGGGATAGGAGTGAACAGGGAGAGAGGGGAAAGGAGAGAGATAGGAGTGAACAGGGAGAGAGAGGGGGGAAAGGAGAGGGATAGGAGTGAACAGGGAGAGAGGGGAAAGGAGAGAGATAGGAGTGAACAGGGAGAGAGAGGGGGGTAAGGGGAGAGATAGGAGTGAACAGGGAGAGAGGGGGGAAAGGAGAGAGATAGGAGTGAACAGGGAGAGAGAGGGGGGAAAGGAGAGGGATAGGAGTGAACAGAGAGAGAGAGGGGGGAAAGGAGAGAGATAGGAGTGAACAGAGAGAGAGAGGGGAAAGGAGAGAGAGATAGGAGTGAACAGGGAGAGAGGGGAAAGGAGAGAGATAGGAGTGAACAGAGAGAGGGGGGAAAGGAGAGAGATAGGAGTGAACAGAGAGAGGGGGGAAAGGAGAGAGATAGGAGTGATCAGGGAGAGAGGGGGGAAAGGAGAGAGATAGGAGTGAACAGGGAGAGAGGGGGAAAGGAGAGAGATAGGAGTGAACAGGGAGAGGGGGGAAAGGAGAGAGATAGGAGTGAACAGGGAGAGGGGGGAAAAGGAGAGAGAGATAGGAGTGAACAGAGAGAGAGAGGGGAAAGGAGAGAGAGATAGGAGTGAACAGGGAGAGAGAGGGAAAGGAGAGAGATAGGAGTGAACAGAGAGAGAGAGGGAAAGGAGAGAGATAGGAGTGAACAGGGAGAGAGGGGGGTAAGGAGAGAGATAGGAGTGAACAGGGAGAGAGGGGGAAAGGAGAGAGATCGGAGTGAACAGGGAGAGAGGGGGGTAAGGAGAGAGATAGGAGTGAACAGGGAGAGAGAGGGGAAAGGAGAGAGATAGGAGTGAACAGGGAGAGAGAGGGAAAGGAGAGAGATAGGAGTGAACAGGGAGAGAGAGGGGGGAAAGGGGAGAGATAGGAGTGAACAGGGAGAGGGGGGAAAGGAGAGAGATAGGAGTGAACAGGGAGAGAGGGGGAAAGGAGAGAGATAGGAGTGAACAGGGAGAGAGAGGGGAAAGGAGAGAGATAGGAGTGAACAGGGAGAGAGGGGGGTAAGGAGAGAGATAGGAGTGAACAGGGAGAGGGGGGGGGAAAGGAGAGAGATAGGAGTGAACAGGGAGAGAGGGGGGAAAGGAGAGAGATAGGAGTGAACAGGGAGAGAGAGGGGGGAAAGGAGAGAGATAGGAGTGAACAGAGAGAGAGGGGAAAGGAGAGAGATAGGAGTGAACAGGGAGAGAGGGGGGAAAGGAGAGAGATAGGAGTGAACAGGGAGAGAGAGGGGAAAGGAGAGAGATAGGAGTGAACAGGGAGAGAGGGGGGAAAGGAGAGAGATAGGAGTGAACAGGGAGAGAGGGGGGAAAGGAGAGAGATAGGAGTGAACAGGGAGAGGGGGGGGAAAGGAGAGAGATAGGAGTGAACAGGGAGAGAGGGGAAAGGGGAGTGATAGGAGTGAACAGGGAGAGAGGGGGGAAAGGAGAGAGATAGGAGTGAACAGGGAGAGAGGGGGGAAAGGAGAGAGATAGGAGTGAACAGGGAGAGAGGGGGGAAAGGAGAGAGATAGGAGTGAACAGGGAGAGAGGGGGGAAAGGAGAGAGATAGGAGTGAACAGAGAGAGAGGGGAAAGGGGAGAGATAGGAGTGAACAGGGAGAGGGGGGAAAGGAGAGGGATAGGAGTGAACAGGGAGAGAGCGGAAAGGGGAGAGATAGGAGTGAACAGGGAGAGAGAGGGGAAAGGAGAGAGATAGGAGTGAACAGGGAGAGAGAGGAAAGGAGAGGGATAGGAGTGAACAGAGAGGGGGGGAAAGGAGAGAGATAGGAGTGAACAGGGAGAGAGAGGGGGGAAAGGAGAGAGATAGGAGTGAACAGGGAGAGAGGGGGTAAGGAGAGAGATAGGAGTGAACAGGGAGAGAGAGGGAAAGGAGAGAGATAGGAGTGAACAGGGAGAGAGGGAAAGGAGAGAGATCGGAGTGAACAGGGAGAGAGGGGGGTAAGGAGAGAGATAGGAGTGAACAGAGAGAGAGAGGGGAAAGGAGAGAGAGATAGGAGTGAACAGGGAGAGAGAGGGAAAGGGGAGAGATAGTAGTGAACAGGGAGAGAGGGGGGTAAGGAGAGAGATAGGAGTGAACAGGGAGAGAGGGGGGGAAAGGAGAGAGATAGGAGTGAACAGGGAGAGGGGGGAAAGGAGAGAGATAGGAGTGAACAGAGAGAGAGGGGAAAGGAGAGAGATAGGAGTGAACAGGGAGAGAGGGGGGAAAGGAGAGAGATAGGAGTGAACAGGGAGAGAGGGGGGAAAGGAGAGAGATAGGAGTGAACAGGGAGAGATGGGGGTAAGGAGAGAGATAGGAGTGAACAGGGAGAGAGAGGGGGGTAAGGGGAGAGATAGGAGTGAACAGGGAGAGGGGGGAAAGGAGAGAGATCGGAGTGAACAGGGAGAGAGGGGAAAGGGATAAATCCTAATGACTGAGGAGTACTTACTGCCAACGAGAGCTCTCTTCGTCTGTTGCCTCACCTGGTGTTGCTCTCTCTCTAATGTACCTTGTGTGTCCTCATTAACCTTATTAGTGGTAAGGATTTTTACCCAGACGCTATGACAAACATTCAGTCACACAGTGAGACTTTCTCATCTCCTTCCTCCTCCAACCTTGGGCAGTGCCCGAGAAATTACCCAACTCCATGGAGACCGCACCCGTGTGGAGTGGGGGAAAGTGATAAGCTCTTTATCACACGCGATATCGGGGGGGGGGGGGGGGGGGGGGGTGGGGGGAGAGAAGTTGACTCAGTCTGTAGAAGTCAGCAAGGGTTCCCTTCCCTGAGTTTCACTGGGGTCTTGCAATGTGGTGAGAATTACAGAACAATTTCGATTGTGATTGAGTGCGGAGATACCGATCCTCTGTGATAGTAGGTGCTCATGTCTCCTCATCAAGGCATCAGTGGGTTTCCATTGTGGTTCGTTCACAAGCAAGGTAGCTTTCAGTCTGATACTGGGTTAGTGGTGCTGGAAGAGCACAGCAGTTCAGGCAGCATCCAACGAGCAGCGAAATCGACGTTTCGGGCAAAAGCCCTTCATCAGGAATGGGTCCCTATGCTGTTTGTGTCCCTGTTGTGGGCGGACAGGGAAACCGATTTTCTCCCACAGCTGGTGATTGTGTGGTATGGTCGATCGAGGTGTTGCTCGGTGGATTGGGGTTCACTGGGCTCCAGAGGGAGACTCACGTTGATTCCTCTCAGGTTCTGAACCACAGGCTGCATCTTCCACATGAAGCCGAACCCTTCTAGGGTCATCGAGTCATAGAGATGGACAGCACGGAAACACAACCCTTCGGTCCAACCCGTCCATGCCGACCCAGATATCCCAACCCAATCTAGTCCCACCTGCCAGCACCCGGCCCATATCCCTCCAAACCCTTCCAATTCATATACCCATCCAGCTGCTTTTTAACTATTGTAATTGTACCAGCCTCCACCACTTCCTCTGGCAGCTCATTCCATACACGTACCACCCTCTGGGTGAAAAAGTTGCCCCTTAGGTCTCTTTTATATCTTTCCCCCCTCACCCTAAACCTATGCCCCTCTAGTTCTGGACTCCCCCACCCCAGGGAAGAGACTTTGTCTATTTACCCTGTCCATGCCCCTCATGATTTTGTAAACCTCTATAAGGTCACCCCTCAGCCTCCGACGCTCCAGGGAAAACAGCCCCAGCCTGTTCAGCCTCTCCCTGTAGCTCAGATCCTCCAACCCTGGCAACATCCTTGTAAATCTTTTCTGAACCCTTTCAAGTTTCACAACATCTTTCTAATAGGAAGGAGACCAGAATTGCACGCAATGGGAGGGTTGGGGTGGGGTGAATAGTGGAACATCAGTCTGCACACACACACACACCCACACACACACACACACACCCCACACACACATACACACACACACACACACACACACACACACACACACACACACCCCACACACACATACACACACCCACACACACACACACACTCACTCCCACACTCTCACACTCACTCCCACACTCTCACGCACACATGAACACACACACACTCTCTCCCACACTCTCACACTCAGTCCCACACTCTCACACTCATTCCCACACTCTCACACACCCACACACACTCTCTCACACACACACACTCACACACACACACACACACTCACTTCCACACTCTCACACTCACTCCCACACTCTCACGCACACATGAACACACACACACTCTCTCCCACACTCTCACACTCAGTCCCACACTCTCACACTCATTCCCACACTCTCACACACCCACACACACTCTCTCACACACACACACTCACACACACACACACACACACATTCCCACACTCTCTCTCACACACACACAGACACTCACACACACACTCTCTCTCACACACACACACTCACACACACACACACACTCATTCCCACACACTCTCTCACACACACACACAGACACTCACACACACACTCTCTCTCTCACACACACACTCTCACACACACACACTCATTCCACACTCACACACACACTCATTCCCACACTCTCACACAGACACACACTTTCACACACACACAGACACACACTCACTCACACACACACACTCTCACGCATACACACACAATCATTCCCACACTCTCTCACACACACACTCATTCCACACTCACACACACACTCATTCCCACACTCTCACACAGACACACACTTTCACACACACACAGACACACACTCACTCACACACACACACTCTCACGCATACACACACAATCATTCCCACACTCTCTCACACACACACTCATTCCACACTCACACACACACTCATTCCCACACTCTCACACAGACACATACTTTCACACACACACAGACACACACACTCTCTCTCACACACACACTCACTCACACACACACACTCTCACGCATACACACACAATCATTCCCACACTCTCTCACACACACACACACTCATTCCCACGCTCACACACACTCTAACACACACACACTCATACACGCACACAGACACACACACACACACGCACACAGACACACACACACTCACACACACACACATTCGCACACACACACACACACACTCACACTCATTCCCACACTCTCACACAGACACACACACTCTCTCTCACACACACACTCACTCTCACACACACACACTCTCACGCATACACACACATTCATTCCCACACTCTCACACACAGACACACACTCTCACTCACACACACACTCACACACACACACTCACACACACACTCATTCCCACACTCTCACACAGACACACACACTCTCTCTCACACACACACTCACTCTCACACACACACACACTCTCACGCATACACACACATTCATTCCCACACTCTCACACACAGACACACACTCTCACTCACTCACACACACACTCACACACACGCAGGGGCAGCTCAGTGCCTGATGGGCTGGTAACTCCGAACCAGGGCGGGAACGACAACACAGATCATCACAGATATCACAGCAGGCCTGCAGAGAGCAGAATGGCCTCCTGCTGCTCTTCAAGGCAGACTGTCAGTATTTACGGGGGGTGGGGGGGGGGGGGAAGGGGGGTCTGTCAGTGTTTACAGGGCGGGGGGAGGGGGATCACGGGGGGTGGGGGGAGTCTGTCAGTATTTACAGGGGGGGGGGGTCCCCGGGGGGGGAGAAGGGGGGGGAAGGGGGGTCTGTCAGTGTTTACAGGGGGGGGGGGCTGGGCGGAGGGGGCAGTCTGTCAGTATTTACAGGGGGGGGCCGGGGGGAGGGGGGAGGGGGCAGTCTGTCAGTATTTACAGGGGGGGGCCGGGGGGAGGGGGCAGTCTGTCAGTATTTACAGGGGGGGGCCGGGGGGAGGGGGCAGTCTGTCAGTATTTACAGGGGGGGGGGGGCGGGGGGAGGGGGGAGTCTGTCAGTATTTACGGGGGTGGGGGAGGTCACCAGGGGGGGTCTGTCAGTATTTACAGGGGGGACCCCAGGGGGAGGGGGGAGTCTGTCAGTATTTACAGGGGGGGGCCGGGGGGAGGGGGGAGTCTGTCAGTATTTACAGGGGGGGTCCCCGGGGGGAGGGGGGAGTCTGTCAGTATTTACAGGGGGGACCCCGGGGGGAGGGGGGAGTGTGTCAGTATTTACAGGGGGCTCCCCGGGGGGGAGGGGGGAGTCTGTCAGTATTTACAGGGGGTGTCCCCGGGGGGAGGGGGGAGTGTGTCAGTATTTACAGGAGGGTCCCTGTGGGGGGAGGGGGGAGTGTGTCAGTATTTACAGGGGGGTCCCCGGGGGGGAGGGGGGAATGTGTCAGTATTTACAGGGGGGTCCCCGGGGGGAGGGGGGAGTGTGTCAGTATTTACAGGGGGGTCCCTGTGGGGGGAGGGGGGAGTGTGTCAGTATTTACAGGGGGGTCCCCGGGGGGGAGGGGGGAATGTGTCAGTATTTACAGGGGGGTCCCCGGGGGGAGGGGGGAGTGTGTCAGTATTTACAGGGGGGTCCCCGGGGGGAGGGGGGAGTCTGTCAGTATTTACAGGGGGGTCCCCGGGGGGAGGGGGGAGTGTGTCAGTATTTACGGGGGGGGGGGTCCCCGGGGGGAGGGGGGAGTGTGTCAGTATTTACAGGGGGGGGGTCCCCGGGGGGAGGGGGGAGTGTGTCAGTATTTACAGAGGGGTCCCTGGGGGGGAGGGGGGAGTGTGTCAGTATTTACAGGGGGGGGTCCCCGGGGGGAGGGGGGAGTGTGTCAGTATTTACAGGGGGGTCCCCGGTGGGGAGGGGGGAGTGTGTCAGTATTTACAGAGGGGTCCCTGGGGGGGAGGGGGGAGTGTGTCAGTATTTACAGAGGGGTCCCTGGGGGGAGGGGGGAGTGTGTCAGTATTTACAGAGGGGTCCCTGGGGGGGAGGGGGGAGTGTGTCAGTATTTACAGGGGGGGGTCCCCGGGGGGAGGGGGGAGTGTGTCAGTATTTACAGAGGGGTCCCTGGGGGGGAGGGGGGAGTGTGTCAGTATTTACAGGGGGGGGTCCCCGGGGGGAGGGGGGAGTGTGTCAGTATTTACAGGGGGGTCCCTGGGGGAAGGGGGGAGTGTGTCAGTATTTACAGGGGGGGGGTCCCCGGGGGGAGGGGGGAGTGTGTCAGTATTTACAGGGGGGTCCCTGGGGGGAGGGGGGAGTGTGTCAGTATTTACAGGGGGGGGTCCCCGGGGGGGAGGGGGGAATGTGTCAGTATTTACAGGGGGGTCCCCGGGGGGAGGGGGGAGTGTGTCAGTATTTACAGGGGGGACCCCGGGGGGAGGGGGGAGTGTGTCAGTATTTACGGGGGGGGGGGGTCCCCGGGGGGAGGGGGGAGTGTGTCAGTATTTACAGGGGGGGGGTCCCCGGCGGGAGGGGGGAGTGTGTCAGTATTTACAGAGGGGTCCCTGGGGGGAGGGGGGAGTGTGTCAGTATTTACAGGGGGGGGTCCCCGGGGGGAGGGGGGAGTGTGTCAGTATTTACAGGGGGGTCCCTGGGGGAAGGGGGGAGTGTGTCAGTATTTACACGGGGGTCCCCGGTGGGAGGGGGGAGTGTGTCAGTATTTACAGGGGGGTCCCCGGGGGGAGGGGGGAGTGTGTCAGTATTTACAGGGGGGGGGTCCCCGGGGGGAGGGGGGAGTGTGTCAGTATTTACAGGGGGGGGGGTCCCCGGGGGGAGGGGGGAGTGTGTCAGTATTTACAGAGGGGTCCCTGGGGGGAGGGGGGAGTGTGTCAGTATTTACAGGGGGGGGTCCCCGGGGGGAGGGGGGAGTGTGTCAGTATTTACAGGGGGGTCCCCGGGGGGAGGGGGGAGTGTGTCAGTATTTACAGGGGGGTCCCCGGGGGGAGGGGGGAGTGTGTCAGTATTTACAGGGGGGGTCCCCGGGGGGAGGGGGGAGTGTGTCAGTATTTACAGGGGGGGGGGGTCCCCGGGGGGAGGGGGGAGTGTGTCAGTATTTACAGGGGGGGGGGTCCCCGGGGGGAGGGGGGAGTGTGTCAGTATTTACAGAGGGGTCCCTGGGGGGAGGGGGGAGTGTGTCAGTATTTACAGGGGGGGGTCCCCGGGGGGAGGGGGGAGTGTGTCAGTATTTACAGGGGGGTCCCTGGGGGAAGGGGGGAGTGTGTCAGTATTTACAGGGGGGGGGTCCCCGGGGGGAGGGGGGAGTGTGTCAGTATTTACAGGGGGGTCCCTGGGGGGAGGGGGGAGTGTGTCAGTATTTACAGGGGGGGGTCCCCGGGGGGAGGGGGGAGTGTGTCAGTATTTACAGGGGGGACCCCGGGGGGCGGGGGGAGTCTGTCAGTATTTACAGGGGGGTCGCCGGGGGGAGGGGGGAGTGTGTCAGTATTTACAGGGGGGTCCCCAGGGGGGTGGGGGGAGTGTGTCAGTATTTACAGGGGTGTCGCCGGGGGGAGGGGGCAGTGTGTCAGTATTTACAGGGGGGGTCCCCAGGGAAAGGGGGAGTGTGTCAGTATTTTCAGGGGGTTTCCCGGGGGGAGGGGGGAGTGTGTCAGTATTTACAGGGGGGGTCCCCGGGGAGAAGGGGGAAGTGTGTCAGTATTTAGAGGGGTGTCCCCAGGGGGTGGGGGGAGTGTGTCAGTATTTACAGGGGGGGGTCCCCGGGGGGAGGGGGGGAGTGTGTCAGTATTTACAGTGGGGTCCCTGTGGGGGAGGGGGGAGTGTGTCAGTATTTACAGGGGGGTCCCTGGGGGGAGGGGGGAGTGTGTCAGTATTTACAGGGGGGTCCCCGGGGGGAGGGGGGAGTGTGTCAGTATTTACAGGGGGGTCCCCGGGGGGAGGGGGGAGTGTGTCAGTATTTACAGGGGGGTCCCCGGGGGGAGGGGGGAGTGTGTCAGTATTTACAGGGGGGTCCCCGGGGGGAGGGGGGAGTGTGTCAGTATTTACAGGGGGGTCCCCGGGGGGAGGGGGGAGTGTGTCAGTATTTACAGGGGTAACCCTGGGGGGAGGGGGGAGTGTGTCGGTATTTACAGGTGGATCTCCGTGGGAGGGGGGAGTGTGTCAGTGTCTGTGTGAGTGTTTGTGTGAATGTGCGTTTGTATGAGTGACTGTGTGAGTGACTGTATGCGTGTCTGAGTGTGTCTTAGTGTGTCTGAGTGTGAGTGAGTCCCCCATCAGGCCACTGACTGTGTGGACTTTGCACATTCTCCCCGTGTCTGTGTGGGTTTCCTCCGGGTGCTCCGGTTTCCTCCCACAGTCCAAAAATGACCAGGTTAGGGTGGATTGGCAATGCCAAATTATCCAATCGCGCCCAGAGATGTGCAGGTTAGGGTGAATTGGCCATGCCAAATTGATCCATAATTCTGGATGACTGGTGCTGGAAGAGCACAGCAGTTCAAGCAGCATCCGAGGAGCAGGAAAATCAATGTTTCGGGCAAAAGCCCTTTATCAGGAGCTTCAACGTGGACCACGATTAAAGCGAGACATTTTCCTCGAGCCAGGTAGGACTCAAACATACCATCTTCAGATCCGAAGTCAGACCCATACGTTGTCCCATAGTGCCCAGGGAGGTGCATGTTAGGGTGGATTGGCCATGGGAAATTGTCCCATAGTGCCCAGGGAGGTGCATGCTAGGGTGGATTGGCCATGGGAAATTGTCCCATAGTGCCCAGGGAGGTGCATGTTAGGGTGGATTGGCCATGGGAAATTGTCCCATAGTGTCCAGGGATGTGCAGGTTAGGGTGAATTGGCCATGGGAAATTGTCCCATAGTGTCCCAGGGATGTGCAGGTTAGGGTGGATTGGCCATGGGAAATTGTCCCATAGAGCCGAGGGATGTGCAGGTTAGGGTGGATTGGCCATGGGAAATTGTCCCATAGAGCCGAGGGATGTGCAGGTTAGGGTGGATTGGCCATGCTAAATTGTCCCATAGAGCCGAGGGATGTGTAGGTTAGGGTGGATTGGCCATGGGAAATTGTCCCCTTGTGTCCCAGGGATGTGCAGGTTAGGGTGGATTGGCCATGCTAAATTGTCCCATAGAGCCGAGGGATGTGCAGGTTAGGGTGGATTGGCCATGCTAAATTGTCCCATAGAGCCGAGGGATGTGCAGGTTAGGGTGGATTGGCCATGGGAAATTGTCCCCTTGTGTCCCAGGGATGTGCAGGTTAGGGTGGATTGGCCATGCTAAATTGTCCCATAGAGCCGAGGGATGTGCAGGTTAGGGTGGATTGGCCATGCTAAATTGTCCCATAGAGCCGAGGGATGTGCAGGTTAGGGTGGATTGGCCATGGGAAATTGTCCCCTTGTGTCCCAGGGATGTGCAGGTTAGGGTGGATTGGCCATGGGAAATTGTCCCATAGTGCCCAGGGATGTGCAGGTTTGGGTGGATTGGTCAGCGGTAAATGTAGTGGAATGGATCTGGGTGGGTTACTCTTCTGAGGGTTGGTGTGGAGTTGTTGGGCCGAAGGGCCTGTTTCCATGGTGTCGGGATTCTATTCTATCCTCCTTTTCTGTGCATTCTTCCGGAAGTTGGACGTGATATTGGGTTGAGGCCTGATCTAGAATGTTCCGCAATCACCTGCCACTCCGGGTTGGGGGCCGATTTAAAGTGACAGTCCCATGCTCTAAGGGGTGGGAGGTGAACTGTCATCGCCCTAAAACACACGGTCGTGTTCTCTCTTCCTACCTTGGGTTTGGAGCCATCACCAGGATCCTTCCACTGCCAGAGAGGGGGGGGCGAACTTGATTTTTTTGGTGCCTTAATTGGGAACAGATTGAACAGGAATTTTCATTCAGTGGGGGGGAAACAACGGATATTGGAAGGGAAAAAATCCGCACGCCTGAGAGAGAAAGCGCAGTGTGTGTGTGTGTGCGCGTGTATGTGTGGAGGGGAGGGAGTGGGACTAATTCAGTGAGCCAGTTCCGACACCAGGGGCAAGTGGCCCCCAATTCTAAAGATCCAGCCACTGCTCCTCTTTGAAACACAGGTTCCAAATTCAACAGGAACTTTCCAAAAGGATGGGGTGGGCGCTAGTTAAGGGAATGCTGTAACATTGGGGATTGTTTTGGGGAAGAGTGCAGGAGGCAGGGCGAATTCAAGAGATGGTTCAGGGAGACGATGGGCAAATGGCCCCCGATCCTATCAATCTAGCCACCCTCTCCCTTCGAATCGCAGATTCTGAACAAATTAGAAGGTGTTCACCCATTATCTTTGAGAGACAGAGATGACTCGTTCTCAAACTACACCCTTCATTTCGTCAGGTTTCTGAACGTGGCTGGGGATTTCGCCATCAGTTTTATTCGTGGTAAGGCCTGAGGCCTAGAACCTAGACAGACCGCTCCTGAAAAAAAAATGTCAGACAGCGAAATGTTTACCCCTTTCACTGAGTTGTCACCTAATTGGGCGAAAGTATGCTCACCACCTCACACACGCAATTATATCTCCAAAAGTATTTTGTTGTCAAGCTGATAAAGGTTTCATGGAGTTTATCAGGGGTACTGAAGATGTCTGACGCAAGATTACCTCTCCTTCACCGTCAATACACAGCCCCAGGTCAAGAGGGGAGAGACCAGGAGAAGTTGCGATTGCCCCCCCCCACCACCCCCGACCCCTCGGAGACTGAATAGGGACATTCGAAAATCCTGGGAGGATGGTGTGGTTTCGATCGAGTCAATGAGGGAGACTCTGTTCCGACAGGCGGGAGGGTCAGTCACCAGAGCAGCACGGATTGGGAAAGGAGCCGGTGGGGGGTGGGCGTTGGTGGAACAGGATTTGGTTCGGACTCAGCAACTCGGGAAGGGAACAGATTTAACAGGAACTTTGAAGACCAGGGGTGGGGGGGGAAATAGCTGAGAGAGTGGGGAACACTTTGAAGGGGGAGTGAGGGGTGGCGTGGGGATGAAATATTTCCGTGAATCCAATTGTAGTGGATCCCAAGGATCAAAGCAGAGGAAATACAGTGGGCAGAATGGCCTCCTGTTTGCTATACCTTCCTGTAGTTCTGGGGTGTTTCCTCAAATTGTTCTCCTGTAAGATGAACACTGACACATAAAAGCTATAAAAGCCGGAGTAGGCCATTCAGCCCATTGAGTAGGTGCCAAAAGAGAATGACTGGCGTGCTTGTGATGCCAAGAAGACAGGAATTGGGTACAGAGCAGGACTTATACACTTAATGGTAAGGTCCTAGGGAGTGTTGCTGAACAAAGAGACCTTGGAGTGCAGGTTCATAGCTCCTTGAAAGTGGAGTCACAGGTAGATAGGATAGTGAAGAAGGCGTTTGGTATGCTTTCCTTTATTGGTCAGAGTATTGAGTACAGGAGTTGGGAGGTCATGTTGCGACTGTACAGGAACATTGGTTAGGCCACTGTTGGAATATTGTGTACAATTCTGGTCTCCTTCCTATCAGAAAGATGTTGTCAAACTTGAAAGGGTTCAGAAAAGATTTACAAGGATGTTGCCAGGGTTGGAGGATCTGAGCTACAGGGAGAGGCTGAACAGGCTGGGGCTGTTTTCCCTGGAGCGTCGGAGGCTGAGGGGTGACCTTATAGAGGTTTATAAAATCATGAGGGGTGTGGATAGGGTAAATAGGCAAAGTCTTTTCCATGGGGTGGGGGAGTCCAGAACTAGAGGGGCATAGGTTTAGGGTGAGGGGGGAAAGATATAAAAGGGACCTAAGGGGCAACCTTTTCACCCAGAGGGTGGTACGTGTATGGAATGAGCTGCCAGAGGATGTGGTGGAGGCTGGTACAATGACAACATTTAAGAGGCATTTGGGTATCTGAATAGGAAGGGTTTGGAGGGATATGGGCCGGGTGCTGGCAGGTGGGACTAGATTGGGTTGGGATATCTGGTCAGCATGGACGGGTTGGACCGAAGGGTCTGTTTCTCTGCTGTACATCTCTATCACTCTCTGACTCTGAGTGACCACCCAAGATTCCACATCACTGAGAGGAAACAGAGTCACTATCCAGGAGGAATCGGAGCCCAAGTGTTTTTTGTTGCAAAAGGGATTCAGTAAGGCCTGAGGAAGGGGAGGGGATACAGAGGGGATTTGTAATGAGCACCTCGCTAAAGCCACTGTCTGAATCAGTGAGACCCACTCTGACCTGGTCTGGCCAACACGGGATACTGATTTGGTTCACCCTGAATTGTCTTCGGAATTGACCGAGATCAGCACCACTCAGTTCAAGTCATACAGTCACAGAGTCTAACAGCAGGGAGACAGGCCCTTTGGCCCACAATGCTCCGTGCTGACCAAAATGTCCATCCACATTAACCTCCATTTCCCTGCACTTGCCCCATAACCCTCTCACCCTTCCCTATCCATGTATCTGTCCAAATGCCTGTTAAATGTTGTTAATGTACCTGCCTCAACCACGTCCGCTGGCAGCTCATTCCATCTGCGTACCACCCTCTGTGTGAAAAAGTTGCCCCCTCAGGTTCCCTTTTACTCTTTCCCCTCTGACCTTAAACTGATGCTCTCTCGTCCTCGATTCCCCAACCCTGGGGAAAAGACTGAGTGTGTTCACCCTATCCATGTCTCTCACAATCGTATCCACCTCTTTAAGATCCCCCCTCACTCTCCTACAGTCGAAAGAAAAATACTTGAGTTTGTCCAACCTCTCCCAATAACTCAGACCTTTGAGTCCCAACAGCATCCTTGAAAATTTCTTCTGCACTCTTTCCAGTTTAATAACATCCTTCCTGTAGCTCGGTGACCAAAACTGAACACAATACTCCAAGTGTGGCCTCACCAACGTCCTGTATAACTGCAACATAACTTCCCAACTTCTATACTCACTGCTCTGACTGATGAGGGCCAGTGTACCAACATCCCCCTTCACTGCCCTGTCTACCTGGGACCCCACTTTCTGAGAAGTGTGCACCTGAACTTCAAGGTTCCTTTGTTCCACTATACTCCTTCAGGCCCTAACATTCACAATGTAACTCCTGCCTTGATTTGACTTTCCAAACTGCAACATTTCACATTAATCTGTATTAAACTCCATTTGCCATTTCTTGGCCCCACTTCCCCAGCTGATCAAGATCCTGCTGCAATTTCTGATAACCGTCCTCACTGTCTATGATAGCACCTAGTTTAGTGTCATCTGCAAACTTATTAATCATGCCATGTACGTTCTCATCCAAATCATTGATATAGATAACAAACAGCAATGGGCCCAGCACCGACCCCTGAGTCAATCCACTAGTCACAGGCCTCCAGTCCGACAAACATCCTTCCACTATTACCTGCTGCTTCCTACTATTAAGCCAATTGTATATCCAATTTGCCAGCTTGCCCTGGATTCCATACAATCTAATCTTTCAGAAAGCCTATCATGCAGAATCTTATCAAGGGCCTTACTGAAATCCATACAGACTATTCCTAGTGCCCTGCCTTCATCAACTTCCTCGTCACTTCATCAAAGAACTCTAATAAATTTGTGAGGTGTGATCTCCTATCTACAAAGTCATGCTGACCACTCCTAACCAAACCCTGTCTTTCCAAATCCATGCAAATCTTATGGCTCAAAATCTTCTCAAGTACCCTACCCTCCGCAGAGATTAGGCCGACTGGTCGACCGTTTCCGGAATTTTCTTTGCAGCCCTTCTTGAATAGAGGCGCGACATTCGCTACCCTCCAGTCTGCCGGGACCTCAGCCGCGGCTATGAAAACCGTGCCTCGGTCCAGAGCGATGCGCAGAGAAGCCAGAATTGGCCCAGGCCCCCAGTGATAACAACAGCCGAAACCTTCCCTACAAAATCCTCAGAGAAACAATGGCTGTTGGGAAGGGGGGGTCGGGGGGGGGGGGGGGGGGGGGGGGGGGTTAGAGGGGCTAAGGGCATCGTTGGGGAAGTTGTCTCACAAACCAGTCAAGCAATCCCTGCCATCGTCCAAGGGAGTGTGATGCTGGAAAAACACAGCCGGTCAGGCAGCGTCCGAGGAGCAGAAGAGTCGATGTTTCGGGGATTCCTGATGAACTCCCCTGCTCCTCGGACGCTGCCTGACCTGCTGCGCTTTTCCAGCACCACACTCTCGACCCTGATCCCCAGATCGCCCTCACTTTCTCCCAACAGCCTGACACAGTCACACTGGGGGAATCATACCTTACAGACAATACCCCAGAACCCACCATCACCATCCCTGGACATGTCCTGTCCCACCGGCAGGACAGACCCAGCAGAGAGGTCAGCGCGGTGGGATATAGTCGGGAGGGGGTTGCTCTGGGAGACTGACTCCAGGCCCCAGGAAATCTCGTGGCTTCAGGTTAAACACGGGAAAGGAAACCTCTTGCTGATCACCACGTCACGTTCCCCCCCTCGGCTGATGAATCAGTACTGCTCTGTGATGACCAACACTTGGAGGAAGTCCTGAGGGGGGGGGGGCAAGGGAACGGAACATACTCTGGGTGGGGTATGTCATTCCCCCCCCCCCCACCAAGAGTGACTCAGCAGCAGGACAACTGATTGAGCTGGTCAGCTCCTAAAGGACATCACGGCTGGACTGGGTCTGTGGGAGGTGGGGAGGGAACCAACAAGAGGGAGAAACATCCCTGACCCCATCCTTACCAATCTGCTGGCTGCAGACGTATCTGTCCATGACGGTATCGGTGAGAGGGACCCCCACACAGTCCTTGTGGGGACAAAGCCCCACCTTCACATTGAGAATCCCCTCCATCGTGTTGTGTGGCACCATCACTGTGCCTAAAGGGGACAGACCTCAAACTGATCCAGCTACCCCAGACCGGGCATCCATCAACAGCAGCAGGACTGTACTCCAGCACAGTCTGTAACCTCACGGCCCAGCACATCCCCCACTCAACCATTACCATCAGGCCAGGGGATCGACCCTGGGGCAATGGGAGAGGGGGAGGAGGGTGTGCCAGGAGTGGCACCATCAGGCCAGGGGATCGACCCTGGGGCAATGGGAGAGGGGGAGGAGGGTGTGCCAGGAGTAGTGGCAGACAGACCTTGAGGATGAGGTGCCAACCACACAGGACTGCTTACACACCCAACAGCAAGTGGCAGACAGAGCGACGCGATCCCAGACCTGACGGATCAGATCGAAGCTCTGCATTCCTGCCACATCCAGTCGGGAATAGTGGGCGGGCGATTAAACAGCTCACTGGAGAAGGAAGCTTCACAAATATCCCCATCCTCTCAGTGACGGAGGAGCCCAGAACATCGAGGTAAAGGATAAGGCTGAAGCTTTCCCAACAATCTCCAGCCAGATGTGCTGAGCGGCTGATCCATCTCGGTCTCCTCCAGTGGTCCCCAGCCCCACAGAGACCCGTCTCCAGCCAATTTGATTCACTCCACGTGATATCAGGAAACAGTTGGAGACACTGGATATTGCAAAGGCTATGGGCCCTGGTAACATTCCAGCTGTAGGACTGAAGACATGGACTCCAGGACTTGTCGCTCCCCGAGCCAAGCTGTTCCAGTACAGTTCCAACACTGGCATCTACCCATCTGTGTGGACCATCACCCAGGTATATCCTGTACAGAAAAAGCAGGACAAATCCAACCCAGGCAGGATGGGGTTAAATCCAGTAGATTTCGGGCCCTCGCGAAATCTAAAACAATACTAGACA
>NC_092772.1:53609673-53670972 GCF_047496795.1 Chiloscyllium punctatum | reverse complement strand
CCCTCCCCCCGGGGACCCCCCTGTAAATACTGACACACTCCCCACTCCCCCCGGGGACCCCCCCCTGTAAATACTGACACACTCCCCCCTCCCCCCGGGGACGCCCCCCTGTAAATACTGACACACTCCCCCCCCCCCGGGGGACCCCCCCTGGAAATACTGACACACTCCCCCCCCACCCCGGGGGACCACCCCTGGAAATACTGACACACTCCCCCCCTCCCCCCGGGGGACCCCCCCTGAAAATACTGACACACTCCCCCCTCCCCCCGGGGGACCCCCCCTGAAAATACTGACACACTCCCCCCCCACCCCGGGGGACCCCCCTGTAAATACTGACACACTCCCCCCCCCACCCCGGGGACCCCCCCTGAAAATACTGACACACTCCCCCCTCCCCCCGGGGGACCCCCCCTGGAAATACTGACACACTCCCCCCTCCCGCCGGGGGACCCCCCTGTAAATACTGACACACTCCCCCCTCCCCCCGGGGGACCCCCCCTGGAAATACTGACACACTCCCCCCTCCCGCCGGGGGACCCCCCTGGAAATACTGACACACTCCCCCCTCCCCCGGGGACCCCCTGTAAATACTGACACACTCACCCCTCCCCCCAGGGACACCCCTGTAAATACTGACACACTCCCCCCTCCCCCCCCTGTAAATACTGACACACTCCCCCCTCCCCCGGGACCCCCCCTGTAAATACTGACACACTCCCCCCCCACCCCGGGAACCCACCTGTAAATACTGACACACTCCCCCCTCCCCCCGGGGACCCCCCTGTAAATACTGACACACTCCCCCCCCACCCCGGGGACCCCCTGTAAATACTGACACACTCCCCCCACCCCCCGGGGACCCCCCCTGTAAATACTGACACACTCCCCTCTCCCCCCTGGGGACCCCCTGTAAATACTGACACACTCCCCCCTCCCCCCGGGGACCCCCCGTAAATACTGACACACTCCCCCCTCCCCCCCAGGGACCCCCCTGAAAATACCGACACACTCCCCCCTCCCCCAGGGACCCCCCCTGTAAATACTGACACACTCCCCCTCCCCCACCGGGGACCCCCATGTTAATACTGACACACTCCCCCCCACCCCGGGACCCCCCTGTAAATACTGACACACTCCCCCCTCCCCCACCTCTCCCCCCCCCTCCCCCCTGGGGACCCCCCTGTAAATACTGACACACTCCCCCCCCACCCCGGGGACCCCCCCTGTAAATACTGACACACTCCCCCCTCCCCCCGGGGACCCACCTGTAAATACTGACACACTCCCCCTCCCCCCGGGGACCCCCCCTGTAAATACTGACACACTCCCCCCTCCCCCCGGGGACCCCCCTGTAAATACTGACACACTCCCCCCTCCCCCCGGGGACCCCCCTGTAAATACTGACACACTCCCCCCCTCCCCCCCAGGGACCCCCCTGTAAATACTGACACACTCCCCCCTCCCCCCGGGGACCCCCCTGTAAATACTGACACACTCCCCCCTCCCCCCCAGGGACCCCCCTGAAAATACCGACACACTCCCCCCGCCCCCCGGGGACCCCCCTGTAAATACTGACACACTCCCCCCTCACCCCTGGGGACCCCCCTGTAAATACTGACACACTCCCCCCTCCCCCCGGGGACCCCCCCTGTAAATACTGACACCCTCCCCCCGGGGACCAACCTGTAAATACTGACACACTCCCCCCTCCCCCCGGGAACCCCACTGTAAATACTGACACACTCCCCCCTCCCCCCGGGGACACCCCTGTAAATACTGACACACTCCCCCCTCCCCCCAGGGACCCCCCTGTAAATACTGACACACTCCCCCCTCCCCCCAGGGACCCCCCTGTAAATACCGACACACTCCCCCCTCCCCCAGGGGACCCCCCCTGTAAATACTGACACACTCCCCCCTCCCCCGGGGACCCCCCTGTAAATACTGACACACTCCCCCCTCCCCCTGGGGACCCCCCCTGTAAATACTGACACACTCCCCCTCCCCTCAGGGACCCCCCTGTAAATACTGACACACTCCCCCCTCCCCCCGGGGGACCCCCCTGTAAATACTGACACACTCCCCCCCCACCCCGGGGACCCCCCCTGTAAATACTGACACACTCCCCCCTCCCCCGGGACCCCCCCTGTAAATACTGACACACTCCCCCCTCCCCCCGGGACCCCCCCTGTAAATACTGACACACTCCCCCCTCCCCCCCCGGGACCCCCCTGTAAATACTGACACACTCCCCCCTCCCCCCGGGGACCCCCCTGTAAATACTGACACACTCCCCCCACCCCCCGGGGGACCCCCCTGTAAATACTGACACACTCCCCCCTCCCCCCGGGGACCCCCCTGTAAATACTGACACACACCCCCCTCCCCCCAGGGACCCCCCTGTAAATACTGAAACACTCCCCCCACCCCCCGGGGGACCCCCTGTAAATACTGACACACTCCCCCCTCCCCCCGGGGACCCCCCTGTAAATACTGACACACTCCCCCCTCCCCCCGGGACCCCCCTGTAAATACTGACACACTCCCCCCTCCCCCCGGGGACCCCCCTGTAAATACTGAAACACTCCCCCACCCCCCGGGGGACCCCCCTGTAAATACTGACACACTCCCCCCTCCCCCCGGGGACCCCCCTGTAAATACTGACACACACCCCCCTCCCCCCAGGGACCCCCCTGTAAATACTGACACACTCCCCCTCCCCCCGGGGACCCCCCTGTAAATACTGACACACTCCCCCCTCCCCCCGGGGACCCCCCTGTAAATACTGACACACTCCCCCCTCCCCCCCCGGGACCCCCCTGTAAATACTGACACACTCCCCCCTCCCCCCCGGGACCCCCCTGTAAATACTGACACACTCCCCCCTCCCCCCGGGGACCCCGCAGGAAATACTGACACACTCCCCCTCCCCCCGGGAACCCACCTGTAAATACTGACACACTCCCCCCTCCCCCCGGGGACCCCCCTGTAAATACTGACACACTCCCCCCTCCCCCCGGGGACCCCGCAGGAAATACTGACACACTCCCCCCTCCCCCCGGGGACCCCCCTGTAAATACTGACACACTCCCCCCTCCCCCCAGGGACCCCCCTGTAAATACCGACACACTCCCCCCTCCCCCAGGGGACCCCCCCTGTAAATACTGACACACTCCCCTCTCCCCCCTGGGGACCCCCCTGTAAATACTGACACACTCCCCCTCCCCCCGGGGGACCCCCCCCTGTAAATACTGACACACTCCCCTCTCCCCCCTGGGGACCCCCCTGTAAATACTGACACACTCCCCCCTCCCCCCGGGGGACCCCCCCCTGTAAATACTGACACACTCCCCCCTCCCCCCCGGGGACCCCCCTGTAAATACTGACACACTCCCCCCGGGGACCCCCCTGTAAATACTGACACACTCCCCCCTCCCCCCAGGGACCCCCCTGTAAATACTGACACACTCCCCCCTCCCCCAGGGACCCCCCTGTAAATACTGACACACTCCCCCCTCCCCCCGGGGACCCCCCCTGTAAATACTGACACACTCCCCCCGGGGGACCCCCCTGTAAATACTGACACACTCCCCCCTCCCCCCGGGGACCCCCTGTAAATACTGACACACTCCCCCTCCCCCCAGGGACCCCCCTGTAAATACTGACAACACTCCCCCCTCCCCCCCAGGGACCCCCCTGTAAATACTGACACACTCCCCCCTCCCCCCAGGGACCCCCCTGTAAATACTGACACACTCCCCCCTCCCCCCCGGGGACCCCCCTGTAAATACTGACACAATCTCGACTTTTCATTCTTAACCCCTTGTGCCTACCTATCTCTGTAACCCCCTCCAGCCCCTACACTCCCTCCCTATCTCTGTAACCCCCTCCAGCCCTTACACCCCCTCCCTATCTCGATAACCCCCTCCATCCCCTACACCCCCTCCCTATCTCTGTAACACACTCCAGCCTTACACCCCCTCCCTATCTCTGTAACCCCTCCAGCCCCTACACCCCCTCCCTATCTCTGTAACCCCCCTCCAGCCCCTGCACCCCCTCCCTATCTCTGTAACCCCCCACCAGCCCCTACACCCCTCCCTATCTCGGTAACCCCCTCTTATCCCTACACCCCCTCCCTATCTCTGTAACCCCCTCCAGCCCTTACACCCCCTCCCTATCTCGATAACCCCCTCCATCCCCTACACCCCCTCCCTATCTCTGTAACACACTCCAGCCCTTACACCCCTCCCTATCTCTGTAACCCCCTCCAGCCCCTACACCCCCTCCCTATCTCTGTAACCCCCCTCCAGCCCCTGCACCCCCTCCCTCTCTCTGTAACCCCCCACCAGCCCCTACACCCCTCCCTATCTCGGTAACCCCCTCTTATCCCTACACCCCCTCCCTATCTCTGTAACCCCCTCCAGCCCCTACACCCCCTCCCTATCTCTGTAACCCCCTCCAGCCCCTACACCCCCTCCCTATCTCTGTCACCTCCTCCAGCCCCTACACCCCCTCCCTATCTCTGTAACCCCCTCCAGCCCCTCCACCCCCTCCCTATCTCTGTAACCCCCTCCAGCCCCTACACCCCCTCCCTATCTCTGTAACCCCCTCCAGCCCCTACACCCCCTCCCTATCTCTGTAACCCCCTCCAGCCCCTACACCCCCTCCCTATCCCTGTAACCCCCACCAGCCCCTACACCCCCTCCCTATCTCTGTAACCCCCTCCATCCCCTACACCCCCTCCCTATCTCTGTAACCCCCTCCAGCCCCAACACCCCCTCCCTATCCCTGTAACCCCCTCCAGCCCCTACACCCCTCCCTATCTCGGTAACCCCCACCAGCCCCTATAACCCCCTCCCTATCTCTGTAACCCCCTCCAGCCCAACACCCCCTCCCTATCCCTGTAACCCCCTCCAGCCCCTACACCCCCTCCCTATCTCTGTAACCCCCTACAGCCCCTACACCCCCTCCCTATCTCTGTAACCCCCTCCAGCCCCTACACCCCCTCCCTGTCTCGGTAACCCCCACCAGCCCCTACACCCCTTCCCTATCTCGGTAACCCCTCCAGCCCCTACACCCCCTCCCTATCTCTGTAACCCCCACCAGCCCCTACACCCCCTCCCTATCTCTGTAACCCCCACCAGCCCCTACACCCCTTCCCTATCTCTGTAACCCCCTCCAGCCCCTACACCCCCTCCCTATCTCTGTAACCCCTCCAGTCCCTACACCCCCTCCCTATCTCTGTAACCCCCTCCAGCCCCTACACCCCCTCCCTATCTCTGTAACCCCCTCCAGCCCCTACACCCCCTCCCTATCTCTGTAACCCCTCCAGCCCCTACACCCCCTCCCTATCTCGGTAACCCCCACCAGCCCCTACACCCCTCTCTATCTCTGTAACCCCCACCAGCCCCTACACCCCCTCCCTATTTGTATAAACTCCTGCCCATCCTGATATCTGAGTAATTCCCATCACTCCTCCACTCGGTACATTCTGCTGCCCGGTTTCCCGAGGTCAGGATTACCTTCCCTCACATCTCTCCACTTTCATCTCCCTCTCGTTCTCTGTCTCTCCTTTTTTATTCAAACCTTCTGTGCCAATGTCTTGTTCAACTCCCTGACATCACCCCCACGTCGACCATTTTGCTCATGGTCATTACACACATACGCACTGCCCACGTGAACTAGGCCCCTGGGTAAAATGGACTGCGCTCCCATCACAGTCCCTGATTATCTCTCCTCTCAATATCATTCCTCCTGGGTTGAACTAATCTCTTCCGAGACAACGGACATGAGAGTGGGTTTCAGTCCACGCGGGAGGTCGTGTTTTCCCTGGGGCTTGAGGGTCAGTTGCCAGAGGGACACAGCTCAGAGAGAATGGAGGGAACAGGTCAGAGGAGGGGGGATGGCGAGAGGGGGTTTCTTAACGTAGCAAGCCCTGCTTGGAAATGAACCAACTTCAACAGGAACTTTCCAAAAGGATGGGGTGGGCGCTAGTTAAGGGAATGCTGTAACATTGCGGGTTGTTTTGGGGAAGAGTGCAGGAGGCAGGGTGAACCCAAGAGATGGTTCAGGGGCCTGGCCGGGAGACGATGGGCAAATGGCCCCCGATCCTATCAATCTAGCCACCCTCTCCCTTCGAATCGCAGATTCTGAACAAATTAGAAGGTGTTCACCCATTATCTTTGAGAGACAGAGATGACTCGTTCTCAAACTACACCCTTCATTTCGTCAGGTTTCTGAACGTGGCTGGGGATTTCGCCATCAGTTTTATTCGTGGTAAGGCCTGAGGCCTAGAACCACAACCTCATCCTAGACAGACCGCTCCTGAAAACAAAAATGTCAGACAGCGAAATGTTTACCCCTTTCACTGAGTTGTCACCTAATTGGGCGAAAGTATGCTCACCACCTCACACACGCAATTATATCTCCAAAAGTATTTTGTTGTCAAGCTGATAAAGGATTCATGGAGTTTATCAGGGGTACTGAAGATGTCTGACGCAAGATTCCCTCTCCCTCGTTGTCAGTAATACAGTCTCAAGTAGGGGAAGGGGAGAGACCGGGAGAAGCCTGGATTGAGAGGGACAACAGGTTGGAGAGAATCAGCACACAGAAACAGAGGGAGAGGGAGCCGTGGGGAGGGGGGGAGCCATGTTACCAGATGGGGAATGTATTTATTGAGACAGTGAAGTACTGTACTTCCAGATTTGAAAGCGCAGCGGTAGCAGACTCAACAGGAACGTTCAAAATTGGTTTAAAGAGGGGAAATAATTGAAGGGGGAAAGGATTTCAGGGACGCGGGGGAGAAGAGCAAGAGGAAAGATCTTCCAGAGAGTGTGGACAGAAGCTAGGCCAAGGGCTGAACGGCCTCCTCGTGTCCTGTACCACTCTGCTAACCCAATTCACCTGCTGCATTCACTTGGAAAGAGACTTTGAGATGAATTGTCAATTTTGTGCAATATCACTGTTTAAAAGGAGGGTTTCCTGTTCTGACATTGCCATCAATGTTTCATTCTGCATCTGGAAATCTCACAGGAATGTCAAAATCTGTCTCATTTACCATTACCACAGACCCTCTTGTTGCTCTGTATTGACTCTGTGTGTTTACCTCTGTGTTTAATTCAGTGTTTAGATCAGAGTGGTGCTTGAAAAGCACAATAGGTCAGGCAGCATCCGAGGAGCAGGAAAATTGACGTTTCCGCCACCTCCAAACAGACCCCACCACCAGGGATATATTTCCCTCCCCACCCCTTTCCACCTTCCGCAAAGACCGTTCCCTCCGCGACTACCTGGTCAGGTCCACACCCCCCTACGACCCACCCTCCCATTCTGGCACTTTCCCCTGCCACCGCAGGAACTGTAAAACCTGCGCCCACACCTCCTCCCTCACCTCTATCCAAGGCCCTAAAGGAGCCTTCCACATCCATCAAAGTTTTACCTGCACATCCACTAATATCATTTATTGTATCCGTTGCTCCCGATGAGGTCTCCTCTATATTGGGAAGACTGGGCGCCTCCTAGCAGAGCACTTTAGGGAACATCTCCGAGACACCCGCACCAATCAACCAAACCGCCCCGCGGCCCAACATTTCAACTCCCCCTCCCACTCTGCCGAGGACATGGAGGTCCTGGGCCTCCTTCACCGCCGCTCCCTCACCACCAGACGCCTGGAGGAAGAACGCCTCATCTTCCGCCTCGGAACACTTCAACCCCAGGGCATCAATGTGGACTTCAACAGTTTCCTCATTTCCCCTTCCCCCACCTCACCCTAGTTCTAAACTTCCAGCTCAGTAACTGTCCCCATGACTTGTCCGGACTTGTCCGACCTGCCTATCTCCTTTTCCACCATCCACTCCACCCTCTCCTCCTTGACCTATCACCTTCATCCCCTCCCCCACTCACCCATTGTACTCTATGCGACTTTCTCCCCACCCCCACCCTCCTCTAGCTTATCTCTCCATGCTTCAGGCTCACTGCCTTTATTCCTGATGAAGGGCTTTTGCCCGAAACATTGATTTTCCTGCTCCTCGGATACTGCCTGACCTGCTGTGCTAGACACTGGTTTCCAGCATCTGCAGTCCTCACTTTGGCCTAGTTTAACTGTGTGTTGTCCAGATTACAGAGGAGGAAGTGCTGGATGTCTTAAACGCATAAAGGTGGATAAATCCCCAGAACCTGATCAGGTGTACCCGAGAACTCTGTGGGAAGCTCGAGAAGTGATTGCTGGGCCTCTTGCTGAGATATTTGTATCATCGATAGTCACAGGTGAGGTTCCTGAAGACTGGAGGTTGGCTAACGTGGTGCCACTGTTTAAGAAGGGTGGTAAGGACAAGCCAGAGACCTATAGACCAGTGAGCCTGACCTCGGTGGTGGGCAAGTTGTTGGATGGAATCCTGAGGGACAGGATGTACATGTATTTGGAAAGGCAAGGACTGATTCGGGATAGTCAACATGGCTTTGAGCATGGGAAATCATGTCTCACAAACTTGATTGGGTTTTTTGAAGAAGTAACAAAGAGGATTGATGAGGGCAGAGCAGATGTGATCCATATGGACTTCAGGAAGGCGTTCGACAAGGTTCCCCATGGGACACTGATTAGCAAGGTTAGATCTCATGGAATACAGGGAGAACTCACCATTTGGATACAGAACTGGCTCAAAGGTAGAAGACAGAGGGTGGTGGTGGAGGGCTGTTTTTCAGACTGGAGGCCTGTGACCAGTGGATCACAGTGGACCACAAGGATCGGTGCTGGGTCCACTACTTTTTGTCATTGACATAAATGATTTGGATGCGAGCATAACAGGTACAGTTAGTAAGTTTGCAGATGACACCAAAATTGGAGGTGTAGTGGACAGCGAAGAGGGTTACCTCAGATTACAACAGGATCTGGACCAGATGGGCCAATGGGCTGAGAAGTGGCAGATGGAGTTTAATTCAGATAAATGCGAGGTGCTACATTTTGGGAAAGCAAATCTTAGCAGGACTTATACACTTAATAGTAAGGTCCGAGGGAGTGTTGCTGAACAAAGAGACCTTGGAGTGCAGGTTCATAGCTCCTTGAAAATGGAGTCGCAGGTAGATAGGATAGTGAAGAAGGCGTTTGGTATGCTTTCCTTTATTGGTCAGAGTATTGAGTACAGGAGTTGGGAGGTCATGTTTTAGATTAGATTAGATTACTTACAGTGTGGAAACAGGCCCTTCGGCCCAACAAGTCCACACCGCCCCGCCGAAGCGTAACCCACCCATAACCCTACATCTACATCTACATCTACCCCTTACCTAACACTACGGGCAATTTAGCATGGCCAATTCACCTGACCTGCAAATCTTTGGACTGTGGGAGGAAACCGGAGCACCCTGTTGCGGCTGTACAGGACATTGGTGAGGCCACTGTTGGAATATTGCGTGCAATTCTGGGCTCCTTCCTATCGGAAAGATGTTGTGAAACTTGAAAGGTTCAGAAAAGATTTACAAGGATGTTGCCAGGGTTGGAGGATCTGAGCTACAGGGAGAGGCTGAACAGGCTGGGGCTGTTTTCCCTGGAGCGTCGGAGGCTGAGGGGTGACCTTATGGAGGTTTATAAAATCATGAGGGGCATGGATAGGGTAAATAGACAAAGTCTTTTCCCTGGGGTCGGGGAGTCCAGAATTAGAGGGGCATAGGTTTAGGGTGAGAGGGGAAAGATATAAAAGAGACCTAAGGGGCAACTTTTTCACGCAGAGGGTGGTCTGTGTATGGAATGAGCTGCAAGAGGAAGTGCTGGAGGCTGGTACAATGACAGCATTTAAGAGGCATTTGGATGGGTATATGGATAGGAAGGGTTTGGAGGGATAGGGGCCGGGTGCTGGCAGGTGGGACGAGATTGGGTTGGGATATCTGGGTTGGCATGGACGGGTTGGGCCGAAGGGCCTGCTTCCATGCTGTACATCTCTATGACTATATAACTCTGTGTTTAAATCTGTGTTTAACTGTGCGTTTACCCGTCACATTAACTGCTGGATATTTGTCACATTGTCTCTCCTCAGAAAGCTAAACAAATCAGAAGTCAAGGACTCAGATGTTTCCATCACCCGAATCACAATGAATCCCAAGGCTCATTGGGGAGGTTCTGTCTGAGGAACTATATGTGTAATAGTCTGAATGACCTCCTGCCTGCTGTATCTTCCGATCCTTCCAGTATGATACCTTAGCCAACCTGTCAGGTCAATCGGGGCATTGAGTACCGGAGTTGGGATGCTGTGTTACAGTTGGTGAGGCCACACTTGGGAGTATTGTGCACAGGTTTGCTCGGCCTATTATAGGAAAGACATAGATAACCTGGAAATTGCGCAAAGAAGCTTTACCAGGATGTTGTCAGGGTTAGCAGGCCGGAATTACAGGGAGGGATTGGCCAGGATAGGACTGCACCCCTTGGACCGTCGGAGAATGAGGGGTGACCTCACTGAGGTGGATGAGGGGCATCGATAGGATGAATGCAGATCGTCTGTTCTCCAGGGATGGGGAATCGGAAACTAGAGGGCAGAGGTTAAGGGTGAGAGGGGAAAGGGGGAACTGCTTCACACAGAGAGTGGGGGGTGGTGGGAACAAGCTGCCAGAGAAAGGGGGTGAGGCAGCTACAATAACAACGTTTCAAAACCATTTGGACAGGGACCTGAATGGGACGGGTTTAGAGGGAGAGGGACCATATGGGGACAATTGGAACGAGCTGGTTGGGCACTGTGGTCAGCACGGGCCAGATGGGCCGAAGGGCCTGTTTCTGTGCTCAATTACTCCACAATTCGATAAGATACAGGAGCAGACGTAGGCCATTCGGCCCATCGAGTCTGCTCTCAACCTCGTGTGGGATGGCCTTTACACATAACAGCATAAGAAATGGGTGGAGGCCAATCAGCCAATCAAATGCCCTCTGCTGTTCACTGAGCTCCTGGCCACACTGATCCCATAACCTTCCATTCCCCTGTCCAGGCAAAACGTCTCCACTCCAGCCTCAAGTCTTTCCATTTCTCGCTGGGAAGAATTAGTCACTGAGGAAAATTCCTCCTCGTCTTTGTCTTCAGTGAGTAATTCCTCGTCCCAGTAAAGTGCCCTCTCGATTCCCTCGCGAGGCATCCCAGACTTCACTCTGTCGCAACATCCCAACAATCCCAAATGTTGCAGACAGACCATTTCCTATTCCTCTTCAATATTTAGCCGTGGGTGGTAAGTGCCGCTGGCGAGGTCAGTATTTATCCCCCTCACCCCGTACCGGCTCCGACAGAGCAGTTAGGAGCCAACCACATGGCTATCGGTCTTACGGTCACACAGAGGACTGACTCAGGGGAAGGATAGTAATCTCCTGTCGGGAAGTGTCTTCATAGAATCCCCACAGTGTGGAAACAGGCCCTTCGGCCGAACAGGTCCACACTGACTCACCAAAGAGTAACCCACCCAGACCCATTCCCCCTCTCCTGTTACTCTACATTTACCCCTGACCAATGTTCCTCACTGACACATCCCTGGACACTACGGGACAATTTCCCATGGCCAATCCACCCTAACCTGCACATCCCTGGGCACTATGGGACAATTTAGCCTGGCCAATCCACCCTAACCTGCACATCCCTGGGCATTATGGGACAATTTAACATGGCCAAGCCACCCTAACCTGCACATTCCTGGACACTATGGGACAATTTCCCATGGCCAATCCACCCTAACCTACACATCCCTGGACACTATGGGACAATTTCCCATGACCAATCCACCCTAACCTACACGTCCCTGGGCACTATGGGACAATTTCCCATGGCCCGTCCACCCTAACCTGCACATCCCTGGGCACTATGGGACAATTTCCCATGGCCAATCCACCCTAACCTGCACATCCCTGGGCACTATGGGACAATTTCCCATGGCCAATCCACCCTAACCTGCACATCCCTGGGCACTATGGGACAATTTCCCATGGCCAATCCACCCTAACCTGCACATCCCTGGGCACTATGGGACAATTTCCCATGGCCAATCCACCCTAACCTACACATCCCTGGGCACTATGGGACAATTTAGCATGGCCAATCCACCCTAACCTACACATCCCTGGGCACTATGGGACAATTTAGCATGGCCAATCCACCCTAACCTGCACATCCCTGGGCACTATGGGACAATTTCCCATGGCCCGTCCACCCTAACCTGCACATCCCTGGACACTATGGGACAATTTCCTGGGCCCTGTTATAGACCTGGACATATTTGTAAACTGACTGTCTGCCCAGAGAGGCCAGTACTGTTTGAGGGCAGGAGGAGACTACTCAGCTCATTGCGCGCGGTTTTGCCAGCCCTCCGACGGTGACCTTAGACCTGTTGTACTCTGACCGTCTCCCCCGGTTCTGGTGCCCTTTTAGATATCGATCCAAATTTACCCGCAGTTGTACGTGCCTCCAGCACTCTCTCGATCAGTGGGTTCGAGATCCCAACACCTCCTCAATGCGTGAAAACGGTTTCCCCATTGACTATACCTGTCAGTGTCCTTCAAATCCACGCCCCAAACAATTCTCAAACACATCTCCTCACTCTCGGGAAAGGATGTCCTCACCCTGGAGGGGGTGCAGAGGAGATTCACTGGGCAGATTCCGGAATTGAGGAGGTTGGTTTATGAGGGGACACGGAGTAGACTGGGATTATATTCAAGAGGGTACTGGAGAAGCTGGAGATTAGAGTCAAGATTAGAGTGGTGCTGGAAAAGCGCAGCAGGTCAGGCAGCATCCGAGGAGCGGGATTCCTGATGAAGGGCTTTCCCCCGAAAGGTCGTGTGTCCTGCTCCTCGGACACTGCCTGACCTGCTGTGCTTTTCCAGCACCACTCTAATCTTGACTGGGATTATATTCATTGGAATTGTGAAGAATGAGGGGGAATCTGACAGAAATATATCAAATTTTGGAGGGAGTAGATAAGATGGAAGCAGGGAGGATGCTTCCGCTGGTGGGTGAAACTAGAATGGCCTCAAGATTAGAAGGAGCAGATTTAGAACTGAATTATGAAGGTATTACTTCATCCAGTTATGAATCTGTTGAATTCTTTGCCCAGTGAAGTGGTTCCTCGCTGGATGTTTTTATCACTGGATGTTTGAACAGCAAAGGGATTAAGGGGTATGGTGAGAGGGTGGGTAAGTGGACCTGTGTCCATAAACAGATCAGCCATGATCTTATTGAGTGATAGGGGCAGGCCCGACGGGCCGAATTGCCTACTCCTGCTCCTCGTGCTTATAATCATCCCCTCAGTGGAACCATGATGACCCCATCCTCTCTGTCGTCTTGACCGGTCGTGAAGTTCAGTTCCCAATCAAACCTCCTGCTAGCTTTCACCTCCCTCAAAGGAGGACAGTGCCAGTCTCTCTGATCTCCCTGAATCCCCAACCCCCCACCCTCCCCCCCCCCCCCCCCCACCTCACCAAATCCAGCCTGGTCTATGTCCCCCCACCTCCTCGACGTTTGACACGCAGTAGTGGAGACATTTCAAAACCCTGGGATCGTGCACAGTTCAGTGTTCAATGTACCACTATTGGATGCAATTCTGGTCTCCTTCCTATCCGAAAAATGTTGTGAAGCTTGAAAGGGTTCAGAAAAGATTTACAAGGATGTTGCCAGGGTTGGAGGGGTCTGAGCTACAGGGAGAGGCTGAATAGACTGGAGCTGTTTTCCCTGGAGCGTCGGAGGCTGAGGGGTGACCTTATAGAGGTTTATAAAACCATGGTGGGGGCATGGACAGGGTAAATAGACAAAGTCTTTTCCCTGGGATCGGGGAGTCCAGAAGTAGAGGGGCATAGGTTTAGGGTGAGAGGGGAAAGATATAAAAGAGACCTCAGGGGCAACTTTTTCACCCAGAGGGTGGTACGTGTATGGAATGAGCTGCCAGAGGAAGTGGTGGAGGCTGGTACAATTACAACATTTAAGAGGCATTTGGATGGGTATATGAATAGGAAGGGTTTGGAGGGATATGGGCCGGGTGCTGGCAGGTGGGACTAGATTGGGTTGGGATATCTGGGTCAGCATGGACGGGTTGGGCCGAAGGGCCTGTTTCTGCGCTGTACACCTCTATGACTCTATGACAATGAATATAAATAATGCACTGACAGTGAATATGAATCAAACAGTTTTAATGATCAGTTCAGCATCATACAAGAGAGTGATTATAAACACGCTAAACCCTCCGTCTGGAAAGGATAGCTCTGTTCAGAAATGTATCAAACCAGCTGGAAATCAGAAATGTTTTCTTTCCAAAGACTCCACATTGAAATACATCAGAGACATTCCTCAATACTGGAACAGCCCCCTCAGGTGATTCGTCAGCTGTTTATATAAATACCTGTAATCAAAGACATTGAGACCAATCAGTTCCCGATTTGTTTTCAGGTCCACAAGGATATATCAGTTAATGGTCATCCCCCCCAGGAAAAACATGGCACTGTGGGTCTGACACTAACAACGGGGTTCAGTCCCAGCCACTGACACGCACACAGTTATTCAACTTCAGTAGGCCTCATGCCAAACCTCAGGGAGGTTAGAGAGAGAGTAAAGCTGCCTCTACACTGTCTCCTATCAAACACTCCCAGGACAGAGACAGCACAGGGTTAGATACAGAGTAAAACTCCCTCTACACTGAACCCCCATCAAACACTCAAAGGGAAAGGGACAGCACGGGGTTAGATACAGAGTAAAGCTCTCTCTACACTGTCCCCCATCAAACACTCCCAGGACAGGGACAGCACGGGGTTAGATACAGAGTAAAACTCCCTCTACACTGTCCCCCATCAAACACTCCCAGGACAGGGACAGCCCAGGGTTAGATACAGAGTAAAGCTCTCTCTACACTGTCCCCCATCAAACACTCCCAGGACAGGGACAGCCCAGGGTTAGATACAGAGTAAAGCTCTCTCTACACTGTACCCCATCAAACACTCCCAGGACAGGGACAGCCCAGGGTGAGATACAGAGTAAAGCTCCCTCTACACTGTCCCCCATCAAACACTCTCAGGACAGGGACAGCCCAGGGTTAGATACAGAGTAAAGCTCCCTCTACACTGTCCCCCATCAAACACTCCCAGGACAGAGACAGCCCAGGGTTAGATACAGAGTAAAGCTCCCTCTACACTGAACCCCCATCAAACACTCCCAGGGACAGGGACAGCACGGGGTTAGATACAGAGTAAAGCTCCCTCTACACTGTCCCCCATCAAACACTCCCAGGACAGGGACAGCACGGGGTTAGTTACACAGTAAAGCTCCCTCTACACTGTTCCCCCATCAAACACTCCCAGGACAGGGACAGCACAGGGTTAGATACAGAGTAAAGCTCCCTCTACACCATTCCCCCATCAAACACTCCCAGGACAGGGACAGCACGGGGTTAGATACAGAGTAAAGCTCCCTCTACACTGTCCCCCATCAAACCTTCCCAGGACAGGGACAGCACGGGGTTTGATGTTATTTTAAACAAATGCCTGCAGGGAGATGGGTTAAAGTTTGGTTTCATGTCCAATGTTGGATAGAATGGAGGGGCTGAATGGCCTCCTCCAGTTTCACAGGAGGTGGAGGTGGGGCTTATTCTGCTCAGAGACATCACAGGGCTTTGTCGTTACTCCTCACTGACTGCACTAACCCGAGGCTCCTTTGCAAGTTGGGGTCGTTCATCAGTGAGGTGATGAAATTCCTGATCTTGCTGATGAGATCCTGAGCTCCCCCTCGCAGGATGTCCAGATTAAATTCCGATGGAGTCGTATCTCTCTGACGGTACCCTGAGGCTTCCACTGGAGGGAGGAAGGAGAGTTCATTAAACACAGACTGATCACCTTCATCATGGTCCCCTTCATCACTCCCATGCCACTCCATCTCTCTCTCTCTCTCTCTCTTTCTCCCCATCGCATTCACACACACTGTCTGTCTCTCCAAGTCTCTCTCTCTCTCTCTCTCTCTCTCCCCCCCATCTCCCTCCATTTCTCTCCCCATCTCACTCATTCTCTCTCCTTCCATCTTTCACTCTCTCCCCACCTCACTTACTCTCTCCCTCCATCTCTCTCTCTCTCTTTTTCTCCAACTCACCCCACTCACTCTCCCTCTCCCTCCATCTCTCACTCACACTGTCCCTCCATCTCTTTCTGTCTGCCCATCTCACTCAATCTCTCTCTCTCTCTCTCCCTCCTCTCTCTCTCTCTCTCTGCCTCACCCACACTCTCCCTCCATCTCTCTCTCTCTCCCCATCTTCCTCACGATCTTCTCTCTCTGTCTCACATGCTCTCTCCCCTTCACTCTCGAAAATCCCCTCCCCATGTCCCTCGCTCTGTCTCTTTAGCACAATAACACTCTCTCTCCCGCTCAGTCCCCTCACTTTCCCCCTCTTCAGTCGGCTCACTCTCTCCCTCCATTTACTTTCTCTCTCCTTCTCCACGTACCTACGCTGTCTCTCTCTCACCCCCTCGCTCACCCCCTCACTTATGCACTTTAGCCTCCTTTATTATTTCACTCTCTCCCCCCCCCACAACCTGCATCATCTTCCTCTCCTCCCTAACTTTGTATAAATTCTTTTCCCTTCACACTCAGATTATGTTTCTCCCTGTTTTATGTTATATGATCTCTTTAATCCTGTAATCAGCCAGTTCCCCTTTAATCTGTGTAATATCTGCACTGCCGAGACATGTGATTTTATCTAAGTTATTGAGTTGGTACATTCCTCAATGCAGACACAGACAGGTTGGATGCAGTTCCAGTGCGAGACGATCCCATCTCTGCATGGTTGTCTCTGTAACCACTGTCTCCTCTTCATATTTTCATACATGCTCCCGCTAATCTCTCCTTCCCCATGTAACCTCCACCTTCTCTCCCAACATCAATAAAGCATGAGTTAGGAGGGTGAGGGAATACTCCCCTCTTGCCCCTGGATGGGGGCAGCTCCAACCACACTCAAGAAGCTCAACACCATCCAGGGACAAAGCAGCCCCCGCTGGATTGGCCCCACACCCACAAACATCCCCTCCCTCCCCCCACCGACCCTCAGTAACAGCAGTGTGTACCATCCCCTCCCTCCCCCCACCGACGCTCAGTAACAGCAGTGTGTACCATCCCCACCCTCCCCCCACCGACCCTCAGTAACAGCAGAGTGTACCATCCCCTCCCTCCCCCCACCGACCCTCAGTAACAGCAGTGTGTACCATCCCCTCCCTCCCCCCACCGACCCTCAGTAACAGCAGTGTATACCATCCCCTCCCCCGCCCACCGACTCTCAGTAACAGCAGTGTGTACCATCCCCTCCCTCCCCCCACCGACCCTCAGTAACAGCAGTGTGTACCATCCCCTCCCTCCCCCCACCGACCCTCAGTAACAGCAGTGTGTACCATCCCCTCCCTCCCCCCCACCGACCCTCAGTAACAGCAGTGTGTACCATCCCCTCCCTCCACCGACCCTCAGTAACAGCAGAGTGTACCATCCCCTCCCTCCCCCATCGACCCTCAGTAACAGCAGTGTGTACCATCCCCTCCCTCCCCCACCGACCCTCAGTAACAGCAGTGTGTACCATCCCCTCCCTCCCCCCACCGACCCTCAGTAACAGCAGTGTGTACCATCCCCTCCCTCCCCCCCCACCAACCCTCAGTAACAGCAGTGTGTACCATCCCCTCCCCCCCCCACCGACCCTCAGTAACAGCAGTGTGTACCATCCCCTCCCTCCCCCCACCGACCCTCAGTAACAGCAGTGTATACCATCCCCTCCCCCGCCCACCGACTCTCAGTAACAGCAGTGTGTACCATCCCCTCCCTCCCCCCACCGACCCTCAGTAACAGCAGTGTGTACCATCCCCTCCCTCCCCCCACCGACCCTCAGTAACAGCAGTGTGTACCATCCCCTCCCTCCCCCCACCGACCCTCAGTAACAGCAGTGTGTACCATCCCCTCCCTCCCCCCCCACCGACCCTCAGTAACAGCAGTGTGTACCATCCCCTCCCTCCCCCCCCACCGACCCTCAGTAACAGCAGTGTGTACCATCCCCTCCCTCCCCCCCACCGACCCTCAGTAACAGCAGTGTGTACCATCCCCTCCCTCCCCCCACCGACCCTCAGTAACAGCAGTGTGTACCATCCCCTCCCTCCCTCACCGACCCTCAGTAACAGCAGTGTGTACCATCCCCTCCCTCCCCCACCGATGCTCAGCAGCACCTTCCAAACCCACGGCCACTTCCATCTAGAAGGACAAGGGGCAGCAGGTCCATGGGAACACCACTCCCCCCTGTAAGTTCCCCTCCCCTCACCATCCCGACTTGAGCTGAGACCTTCCCGTTTTTCCGTCGTCTCTCGTTTCCTCTTTTCCCTGACCGTCCCAGCTCCATCCAATCGTCTCACCCACTCCCCACCACCCCACCCCACACACCATCCCACGCCCCATCAGTGTCAGACATGGTTGAGGTGGGGGTGAAGGGCACTGCGGTTAAACAGCCTGACCCCGATACGCACCCACAAGGAAGGCCAGGAACAAGCCGAGGAACACCAGCGGCACCACGGAGACACGCATCGTTCACCAACGGGATAGGATCGTGCCTGAAAGAGTGCGCAAAAGAGTGACCCTCTCCCCCCAACATCCAACCCTTGTCCAATCATTCACTGCCCCCCCCCACCCCTCCCCCACACAAACCAAACCCCACTCCCCCGCCCATGCAACCAAAGAATCCCCACAGTGTGGAAACAGGCCTTACATGTCCACACCAACCCTCCGATGTGTAACACACCCAGAACCATTCCCCATTGCTCTAAATTTGCCTTTAATCCACCCTAACCTACACATCCCTGGACACTATGGGACAATTTCCCATGGCCAACCCACCCTAACCTACACATCCCTGGACACTATGGGACAATTTCCCATGGCCAATCCACCCTAACCTACACATCCCTGGGCACTATGGGACAATTTAGCATGGCCAATCCACCCTAACCTGTACATCCCTGGGCACTATGGGACAATTTAGCATGGCAAATCCACCCTAACCTACACATCCCTGGGCACAGAGATAGGGAGGGGGTGTAGGGGCTGGAGGGGGTTACAGAGATAGGGAGGGGGTGTAGGGGCTGGAGGGGGTTACAGAGATAGGGAGGGGGTGTAGGGGCTGGAGGGGGTTACAGAGATAGGGAGGGGGTGTAGGGGCTGGAGGGGGTTACAGAGATAGGGAGGGGGTGTAGGGGCTGGAGGGGGTTACAGAGGTAAGGAGGGTGTGTCGGGGCTGGACGAGGTTACAGAGATAGGGAGGGGTTTAGGGGCTGGAGGAAGTGACAGAGATAGGGATGTGGACGAGGTTGGGTTTGGGAACGCGGGAGAGATTCTCCGAGTTGAGAGTGGACAGATAGTGAGGTCAGGGAGTGACAGAGCCGTCACTCCTGAGGGAAGAGGACAGTCTCCCCAATCTCACCACACGATCCAAAAGTTACTCACCAGGAAGATTGATGAATACTTGGAGGAATCCTGTCTCAACTGAATGGACGAAGAGCAGTCTTGTCTATTTATCCAGGCTGATGTTTCTCTGTGAATCATGGCTTCAGTTACTAATTGTTTCGTTAATTAGATTAATTGCAGGGAGAGCCAATACCTCGTGGGTTTATTTTGACACGACGCAGCATCTTTGTCGGGGAGGGGCTGTTGGGTTTCATAGCCTGGAGCTCAACTCCCTGTGTCTGTCTCACTCTCTGTCTGTGTCTCATTAGGGTGTAGCAATGTCTAGGATTGGTCAGCTTTCAGAATGTTAACCACTCTGAGAAACTCAAACCCATTGATCACAATATGGCATCCAACAAGAGACAATCTATCCACTGCCCCTCGGCATTCAATGGTGTTGCCATCACCCACTAACAACATCCTGAGGGTTATCTTTTGTGGAGTCATGGCATCATACAATCCCGACAGTGTAGAAACAGGCCCTTCGGCCAAACACCTACACACCGAACCCCTCGACGAATAACCCACCCAGACCGATTCCCCAACACTATATTTACCACTGACTAATGAACCAAACCTGCATCTCCCTGGGAATGATAGGATAATTTCCCATGGCCAATCCACCCTAACCTGCACATCCCTGGGCACTATGGGGCAAACACACTCAGGAAACTCAACAACATCCTGGGACAAAGGAGAGCCCGCTGGATTAGCCCCACACCCACAAACATCCCCTCCCTCCCCCCCACCGACCCTCAGTAACAGCAGTGTGTACCATCCCCTCCCTCCCCCCACCAACTCTCAGTAACAGCAGTGTGTACCATCCCCTCCCTCCCCCCACCAACTCTCAGTAACAGCAGTGTGTACCATCCCCTCCCTCCCCCCACCAACCCTCAGTAACAGCAGTGTGTACCATCCCCTCCCTCCCCCCACCGACCCTCAGTAACAGCAGTGTGTACCATCCCCTCCCTCCCCCACCGACCCTCAGTAACTGCAGTGTGTACCATCCCCTCCCTCCCCCCACCGACCCTCAGTAACAGCAGTGTGTACCATCCCCTCCCTCCCCCACCGACCCTCAGTAACTGCAGTGTGTACCATCCCCTCCCTCCCCCCACCTACCCTCAGTAACAGCAGTGTGTACCATCCCCTCCCTCCCCCCACCGACCCTCAGTAACAGCAGTGTGTACCATCCCCTCCCTCCCCCCACCGACCCTCAGTAACAGCAGTGTGTACCATCCCCTCCCTCCCCCCACCGACCCTCAGTAACAGCAGTGTGTACCATCCCCTCCCTCCCCCCACCGACCCTCAGTAACAGCAGTGTGTACCATCCCCTCCCTCCCCCCACCGACCCTCAGTAACTGCAGTGTGTACCATCCCCTCCCTCCCCCACCGACCCTCAGTAACAGCAGTGTGTACCATCCCCTCCCTCCCCCACCGACCCTCAGTAACAGCAGTGTGTACCATCCCCTCCCTCCCCCCACCGACCCTCAGTAACAGCAGTGTGTACCATCCCCTCCCTCCCCCCACCGACCCTCAGTAACAGCAGTGTGTACCATCCCCTCCCTCACCCACCGACCCTCAGTAACAGCAGTGTGTACCATCCCCTCCCTCCCCCCACCGACCCTCAGTAACAGCAGTGTGTACCATCCCCTCCCTCCCCCCACCGACCCTCAGTAACTGCAGTGTGTACCATCCCCTCCCTCACCCACCGACCCTCAGTAACTGCAGTGTGTACCATCTACAAGACCCACTGCAGAAACTCACCAAAGACCCTCAGGCAGCACCTTCCAAACCCACGGAAACTTCCATCTAGAAGAACAAGGGCAGCAGGTACATGGGACCCCCCCCCTCCCCCCCCCCCCCGCTGCAAGTTCCCCTCTGAGCCCCTCACCATCCCGACTTGGAAATATATCGGCCGTTCCTTCCTGGGTGAGAATCCTGGGATTCCCTCCCTCAGGGACATTGTGGGTCTACCCACAGCACATGGACTGTAGTGGGTCAAGAAGGGGGCTCACCCCCACCTTCTCAAGGGGGGGGCAACTAGGGACAGGGGGGTGATAATTACCAGACCAGGCAGGAACACTAACATCCTGCTAGTGAATAAAAGAAAACATTCAAGGGTATGATTTGCGTCTGATTAAGCATTATTGTTGTGTTCCCCACATTGCCCTGGGCCCACAGGCACTTTCCAAAACTGCTCCAGAGGCTGGAAAAGCACAGCAAGGCAGGCAGCATCAGGAGGGACAGGCAGGAGGCTGGAGGAACACAGCAAGGCAGGCAGCATCAGGAGGGATAGGCAGGAGGCTGGAGGGACATCGCAAGGCAGGCAGCATCAGGAGGGATAGGCAGGAGGCTGGAGGGACATCGCAAGGCAGGCAGCATCAGGAGGGACAGGCAGGAGGCTGGGGGAACACAGCAAGGCAGGCAGCATCAGGAGGGACAGGCAGGAGGCTGGGAGAACACAGCAAGGCAGGCAGCATCAGGAGGGACAGGCAGGAGGCTGGGGGAACACAGCAAGGCAGGCAGCATCAGGAGGGACAGGCAGGAGGCTGGGAGAACACAGCAAGGCAGGCAGCATCAGGAGGGACAGGCAGGAGGCTGGGGGAACACAGCAAGGCAGGCAGCATCAGGAGGGACAGGCAGGAGGCTGGGGGAACACAGCAAGGCAGGCAGCATCGGGAGGGACAGGCAGGAGGCTGGAGGAACACAGCAAGGCAGGCAGCATCAGGAGGGACAGGCAGGAGGCTGGGAGAACACAGCAAGGCAGGCAGCATCAGGGGGACAGGCAGGAGGCTGGGAGAGCACAGCAAGGCAGGCAGCATCAGGAGGGACAGGCAGGAGGCTGGGAGAACACAGCAAGGCAGGCAGCATCAGGGGGACAGGCAGGAGGCTGGGAGAACACAGCAAGGCAGGCAGCATCAGGAGGGACAGGCAGGAGGCTGGGAGAGCACAGCAAGGCAGGCAGCATCAGGAGGGACAGGCAGGAGGCTGGGAGAACACAGCAAGGCAGGCAGCATCAGGAGGGACAGGCAGGAGGCTGGGAGAACACAGCAAGGCAGGCAGCATCAGGAGGGACAGGTAGGAGGCTGGGAGAACACAGCAAGGCAGGCAGCATCAGGAGGGACAGGCAGGAGGCTGGGAGAACACAGCAAGGCAGGCAGCATCAGGAGGGACAGGCAGGAGGCTGGGAGAACACAGCAAGGCAGGCAGCATCAGGAGGGACAGGCAGGAGGCTGGAGGAACACAGCAAGGCAGGCAGCACCAGGAGGGACAGGCAGTGGGCTGGGAGAACACAGCAAGGCAGGCAGCATCAGGAGGTGGAGAAGTCGATGTTTCGGGTGTAACCCTTCCTCAGGACTGGGGGTGGGTGTCGGGGGAGCTGCCGATAAAGGGGGAAGCGAGGTGGAGTGGGGAGGGGGGATAGGTGAAGACAGGTGGGGGGTATGACCTGGTTGGTCAATGGGAGGAATGGATCCAGTTGGTGGCAGGGAGCAGTGGAAGGAAGTGGGAGGGGGAAGGGCTGGGATGGGAGTCGGGGGATGGGGAGGGAGGATATTTGAAATTGGAGAACCCAACATTGAGCCCTCCGGGCTGTAGGCTGCCCAGGCCGAAGAGGAGATGTTATTCCTCCAATTTGCACCGTGTTTCGCTGTGGCAATACAGGAGGCCAAGGTTGGCCGAGTCAGAAAGGGATTGGGAAGGGGGGGATTGAAATGGGCGGTGACTGGGAGGATGGTCCTGTCAGAAAGGGATTGGGAAGGGGAGGGATTGAAATGGGCGGGGATTGGGGGATGGTCCTGTCAGAAAGGGAGTGGGAAGGGGAGGGATTGAAATGGGCGGGGATTGGGGGGATGGTCCTGTCAGAAAGGGATTGGGAAGGGGGATTGAAATGGGCGGGGACTGGGGGGATGGTCCTGTCAGAAAGGGAGTGGGAAGGGAGGGATTGAAATGGGCGGGGATTGGGGGATGGTCCTGTCAGAAAGGGATTGGGAAGGGGGGGGATTGAAATGGGCGGGGATTGGGGGATGGTCATGTCAGAAAGGGATTGGGAAGGGGAGGGATTGAAATGGGCGGTGACTGGGAGGATGGTCATGTCAGAAAGGGATTGGGAAGGGGGGGATTGAAATGGGCGGGGACTGGGGGGATGGTCCTGTCAGAAAGGGATTGGGAAGGGGGGGATTGAAATGGGCGGTGACTGGGGGGATGGTCCTGTCAGAAAGGGATTGGGAAAGGGGGGATTGAAATGGGCGGTGACTGGGGGGATGGTCATGTCAGAAAGGGAGTGGGAAGGGGGGGGATTGAAATGGGCGGGGACTGGGGGGATGGTCATGTCAGAAAGGGAGTGGGAAGGGGGGATTGAAATGGGCGGGGACTGGGGGGATGGTCCTGTCAGAAAGGGATTGGGAAGGGGGGGATTGAAATGGGCGGTGACTGGGAGGATGGTCCTGTCAGAAAGGGATTGGGAAGGGGGGATTGAAATGGGCGGGGACTGGGGGGATGGTCCTGTCCGAAAGGGAGTGGGAAGGGGGGGGATTGAAATGGGCGGGGACTGGGAGGTCTGGTCGGCCCCTGTGGGCCCGGCTGTGATGCTCGGTGAACCGTTCCCTATGTTGACGCTCGGTCTCCCCAATGTAGAGAAGATCACATCAGGAGTACCTGATGCAGGTACTGGGTCAGAGGAGGGGCAGGTGACTCAGCAACCTCACAGATCACCAATTAGGGACAGGCAACAAAGTTTGCCCCAGTCAGTGAGATCCTGTCACAAAACCGAAATCTTCTAGAGGGATTTATACACTTAATGGTAAGGTCCTAGGGAGTGTTGCTGAACAAAGAGACCTTGGAGTGCAGGTTCATAGCTCCTTGAAAGTGGAGTCGCAGGTAGATAGGATAGTGAAGAAGGTGTTTGGTATGCTTTCCTTTATTGGTCAGAGTATTGAGTACAGGAGTTGGGAGGTCATGTTGCGGCTGTACAGGACATTGGTTAGGCCACTGTTGGAATATTGTGTGCAATTCTGGACTCCTTCCTATCGGAAAGATATTGTGAAAATTGAAAGGGTTCAGAAAAGATTTACAAGGATGTTGCCAGGGTTGGAGGGTTTAAGCTATTGGGAGAGGCTGAACAGGCTGGGGCTGTTTTCCCTGGAGCGTCGGAGGCTGAGGGGTGACCTTATAGAGGTTTATAAAATCATGAGGGACATGGATAGGGTAAATAGACAAAGTCTTTTCCCTGGGGTCGGGGAGTCCAGAACTAGAGGGGCATAGGTTTAGGGTGAGAGGGGAAAGATATAAAAGAGACCTAAGGGGCAACTTTATCACGCAGAGGGTGGTACGTGTATGGAATGAGCTGCCAGAGGATGTGGTGGAGGCTGGTACAATGACAACATTTAATGAATAAGAAGGGTTTGGAGGGATATGGGCCGGGTGCTGGCAGGAGGGACTAGATTGGGTTGGGATATCTGGTCAGCGTGGACGGGTTGGACCGAAAGGTCTGTACATCTCTCTGACAGCTGGCCATGTGCTCTTGTGCCTGCTTGGTTAGGATCTCACTCCCTGAGTTCAAATCCCGCTGACACCCATTCCCAGATTTAGCCGAGCGTCGGTGGAGGTGATGACTCGAGGGGTTCCTGTGATGGAATGTGTTAGGCCTGACGACCCGTGTTTGAGAGCCCCTCACCCTACCCAACCCCTTGTGAAAGCCCGAGGGAAGTGCTATAATTACCATCAAACAGGCTGAGAATTGACGTTAGAAATCCTTCCAACGTGTGCAAAATATTGTTCAGAAACAAAGCTGACTGACTCACTGATAGTCCCCACTCTAGGGAAGGTATTCTGCCTACACCTGACTCCACAGAGTCCCACAGCATGGAGACAGGCCCTTCGGCCCACACTGCTCCGTGCTGACCAAAACGTCCATTCACGCTAACCCCCATTTCCCTGCACTTGGCCCATAACCCTCTCACCTTTCCCTATCCGTGTATCTGTCCAAGTGCCTTTTAAATGTAATTAATGTACCCCCCCCCCACAACCCCTTCCACTTCCAGCTCATTCCATATGTTTACCACCCTCTGTGTAAAAAGGTTGTCCCTCAGGTTCCCTTTTATTCTTTCCCCTCTAACCTTTAACTGATGCCCTCTAGTCCCTGATTCCCCAACCCTGGGGAAAAGACTGAGTGCATTCACCCTATCCATGTCTCTCGTGATCTTATACACCTCTAGAAGACTCTCCCCTCGGCCTCCTATGCTTGTAAGGAAAATGTCCTAGCTGCCCAACCTTTCCCTATCGCTCCAATTCCAGGTTGACTCTGAATTGCTGTCTGAAATAGCTGAACAAGTCCCTCTGTTCGGAGAAGGGGTGTTGGGGTAATTGGGGACAAGCGTTGGTCTCACTGAGGTGGTGTGGAGGTGGGTGGAGTAACCGAGACAGGGAGAGTGAAGGATGGTGATGTTGGTGTGGTTACAACATCCACGGTGGGGGGGGGAGCTGTGGTGAACGGTTTGTGTCCCAGACTGACAGCAGGGAGACAGGGTGTGACAAACACATCGAGGTGGAGTGTCTAGTGTGTGGGTGTGAAGGGAGTTTCCCCCCCCCCACCCCAACTCGGTGTTTTTCCACCTCTCGATGACTCTATGATGGAGAACAGAGGGCAGAGATTTACAGACGAGTGTGTTGTGAGAGAATTCTCTCAGTCAGGAGTTAGAGTTTAGGATGTACTGCCTCAGAGTGTGGTAGAGGCAACATCAATAGTTCAAACAGACATTGGTCAGGTATTTGGGAATCAGAGACTGAGTTGTTCGCTGCAGGATTCTCTGACCTGCACTTGTCGATGTATTTACAAAGCGAGTTCAGTTTATCATCAATGGTAAATCCCAGGATGTTGATAATGGGGGATCCAATGATTGTTAGGTTGGATTTGTCCTGCTTTTTCTGTACAGAATATACCTGGGTGATTGTCCACACAGACGGGTAGATGCCAGTGTTGGCACTGTACTGGAACAGCTTGGCTCGGGGAGCGACAAGTCCTGGAGTCCATGTCCTCAGTCCTACAGCTGGAATGTTACCAGGGCCCATAGCCTTTGCAGTCTCCAGTGTCTCCAACCGTTTCCTGATATCACGTGGAGTGAATCAAATTGGCTGGAGACGGGTCTCTGTGGGGCTGGGGACCACTGGAGGAGCCAGTAACTGGGTTAGTAAATTTGTGGATGACACTAAAGTCGGTGGAGTTGTGGATAGTGCCGAAGGATGTTGTAGGATACAGAGGGACATAGATAAGCTGCAGAGCTGGGCTGAGAGGTGGCAAATGGAGTTTAATGTGGACAAGTGTGAGGTGATTCACTTTGGAAGGAGTAACAGGAATGCAGAGTACTGGGCTAATGGGAAGATTCTTGGTAGTGTAGATGAGCAGAGAGATCTCGAGAGTCCAGGTACATAGATCCCTGAATGTGCCCACCCAGGTTGACAGGGTTGTTAGGAAGGCGTACAGTGTGTTAGTTTTTTATTGGGAGAGGGATTGAGTTTCAGAGCCATGAGGTCATGCTGCAGCTGTACAACATTCTAGTGCAGCTGAACTTGGAGTATTGTGTACAGTTTTGGTGACCGTATTATAGGAAGGATGTGGAAACTTTGGAAAGGGTTCGGGGAAATCTGCCAGGAATTTAAAACCAAAAGAGAAAATGCTGGAAAATCTCAGCAGGTCTGGCAGCATCTGTAAGGAGAGAAAAGAGCTGAGGTTTCGCGTCTAACTGACCCTTTGTCAAAGTTAGGCATCCGCAGTAACTTGCTTTTTGCCAGGATTTTGGCTGGTTTGGAGGGAAGGTCTTATGAGGAAAGGCTGAGGCTGTTTTCGTTCGAGAGAAGGTTGAGAGGTAGACAGGGATAATCGGGTGGACAGGGAGAGGCTTTTTCCTCGGATGGTGATGGTCAGCACGAGGGAACATAGCTTTAAACTGAGGGGGTGATAGATATAGGACAGATGTCAGAGGGAGGTTCTTTACTCAGACAGTATTAGGGGCGTGGAACACTCTGCCTGTAACAGACTCGCCAACGTTAAGGGCATTGAGATGGGCATTGGATAGGCACGTGGATGAGAATGGAACAGGGTAGGTTCAATGGGCTTCAGATTGGGTTCACAGGGCAGCACAACACCCAGGGCCGAAGGGCCTGTACTGCGCTGGAATGTTCTATGAGCCCGAGCTGGATCACTTCTGGCTGAAGATTGCTGGGAAAGCTTCAGCCTTATCTTTTGCACTGATGTGCTGGGCTGCTCCGTCACTGAGGATGGGGATATTTGTGGAGCTTCTTCCGCCTCCAGTGAGCTGTTGAATCGCCCGCCCACCATTCCCGACTGGATGTGGCAGGAATGCGGAGCTTAGGTCCGATCCATCAGGTCTGGGATCGCGTCGCTCTGCCTGCCACTCGCTGTTGGGTGTGTAAGTAGTCCTGTTTGGTGGCTGCACCAGGTTGGCATCTCATCCTGAGATATGCCTGGTGCTGCTCCTGGCATACCCTCCTGTCCTCTCCACTGGTTGAGTTAGTTCACTCGTGAAACACAGCATGGGAAGGTGCGAGGAGGTGCACTTTGCAAGGAAGAATAGAATGGGGGAAGGTTTTGGTGTTCTGAAGCACAAAGGGGAATCCTAGTCCAGCATTCTCTTTAGGTTAGCAGACAGGCTCAGTTAGGGAGGCAAATGCAATATGAGCGTTCATTTCACGAAGGCGAGAATACAAACCAGGCAGTGTGCTACTGAAGCTCTGGTCAGACTGCATTTGGAACACTGTGAGCAGTTTCGGGCCCCGTATCTGAGGAAGGAGTTGGAAGGGGATCCAGAGGAGGTTTACAGGAATAATCCCTGGGGGAGGAAGGGCCTGTCTTATGGGGAGAGGTCAAGGATTCTGGGCCTGTACTCGATGGAGTTGTGAAGGATGAGGGGGGGATCTGATTGACCCTTACAGAACACTGAGAGGGCCTGGATAGAGTGGGCACCTGAAGGAGAGACCAGGGCCCGAGGGCACAGCCTCAGCGGGGGGGGGGAAAGGGGACCACCCTTTGGAACTGAGATGAGGAGGGATTTCTTCAGCCGCAGGGTGGGGAATCTGTGGGAATCATTGTCGCAGAGGGCCGGGGGAGACATGTCACTGAGACAGAGGTAGGTTCTGGATGAGTAAGGGGGAATGAAAGGTGAGCGGACGAAGGCAGGAGATTGGGGTTGAGAAACCTACCAGCCATGATCGAATGGGCAAGCTGGCTTGATGGGCCAAATGGCCTAACTCGTTTGTGCGACCTTTTGGTGTTATGACCTGATGGATACTTGCACGTTGCAGTTCCAAAATTAGAGGCAGCGAGGTTAGACGCTCGACCATCTTTCCATTTATATGTGGCTGAAGAGGAAATCCCCTCCCCTTCTGCTCGGTTGTTGGCGAGTGTTGGAGAGTTTGCAGGGAGCGGTCTGGAATACACCCAGCCTGTCTGGGAGAGAACAGCGGCTCAGTAGTTAGCACTGCAGCCTCACAGCACCAGGGACCTGGATTCGATTCCAGCCTTGGGACTTTGCACATTCTCCCTGTGTCTGCGTGGGTTTCCTCCAGGTGCTCCAGTTTCCTCCCACAGTCCAAAGATGTGCAGGTCAGGGTGAATTGACCATGGGAAATTGTCCCATAGTGCTCAGGGATGTGCAGGTTAGGGTGGATTGGCCATGGGAAATTGTCCCATAGTGCTCAGGGATGTGCAGGTTAGGGTGGATTGGCCATGGGAAATTGTCCCATAGTGCCCAGGGATGTGCAGGTTAGGGTGGATTGGCCATGGGAAATTGTCCCATAGTGCCCAGGGATGTGCAGGTTAGGGTGGATTGGCCATGGGAAATTGTCCCATAGTGCTCAGGGATGTGCAGGTTAGGGTGGATTGGCCATGGGAAATTGTCCCATAGTGCCCAGGGATGTGCAGGTTAGGGTGGATTGGCCATGGGAAATTGTCCCATAGTGCCCAGGGATGTGCAGGTTAGGGTGGATTGGCCATGGGAAATTGTCCCATAGTGCCCAGGGATGTGCAGGTTAGGGTGGATTGGCCATGGGAAATTGTCCCACAGTGTCCAGGGATGTGTAGGTTAGGGTGGATTGGCCATAGGAAATTGCCCCATAGTGCCCAGGGAGGTGCAGGTTTGGGTGGATTGGCCATGCTAAATTGTCCCATAGTGCCCAGGGATGTGCAGGTTAGGGTGGATTGGCCATGCTAAATTGTCCCATAGTGCCCAGGGATGTGCAGTTTAGGGTGGATTGGCCATGCTAAATTGTCCCATAGTGTCCAGGGATGTGTAGGTTAGGGTGGATTGGTCATGCTAAATTGTCCCATAGTGTCCAGGGATGTGCAGGTTAGGGTGGACTGGCCATGCTAAATTGTCCCATAGTGCCCAGGGATGTGCAGGTTAGGGTGGATTGGCCATGGGAAATTGTCCCATAGTGCCCAGGGATGTGTAGGTTAGGGTGGATTGGACATGGGAAATTGTCCCATAGTGCCCAGGGATGTGCAGGTTAGGGTGGATTGGCCATGCTAAATTGTCCCATAGTGTCCAGGGATGTGCAGGTTAGGGTGGATTGGCCATAGGAAATTGTCCCATAGTGCCCAGGGATGTGCAGGTCAGGTGAATTGGCCATGCTAAATTGTCCCATAGTGTCCAGGGATGTGCAGGTTAGGGTGGATTGGCCGTGGGAAATTGTCCCATAGTGTCCAGGGATGCGCAGGTTAGGGTGGATTGGCCATGCTAAATTGTCCCACAGTGCCCTGGGATGAGCAGGTTAGGGTGAATTGGCCATGCTAAATTGTCCCATAGTGCCCAGGGATGTGTAGGTTAAGGTGGATTGGCCATGGGAAATTATCCCATAATGCCCAGGGATGTGCAGGTTAGGGTGGATTGGCCATGGGAAATTGTCCCATAGTGTTCAGGGATGTGCAGGTTAGGGTGGATTGGCCATGCTAAATTGTCCCATCGTGCCCAGGGATGTGCAGGTTAGGGTGGTTTGGCATGGGAAATTGTCCCATAGTGTCCAGGTATGTGCAGGTTAGGGTGGATTGGCCATGCTAAATTGTCCCATAGTGTCCAGGGATGTGCAGGTTAGGATGAATTGACTATGCTAAATTGTCCCATAGTGTTCAGGGATGTGCAGGTTAGGGTGGATTGGCCATGCTAAATTGTCCCATAGTGCCCAGGGATGTGCAGGTTGGGGTGGATGGGCCATGCTAAATTCTCCCATAGTGGCCAGGGATTTGCCGGTTAGGGTGGATTGGCCATGGGAAATTGTCCCATAGTGCCCAGGGATGTGCAGGTTAGGGTGGATTGACCATGCTAAGTTGTCCCATAGTGTCCAGGGATGTGCAGGTTAGGGTGGATTGGCGATGCTAAATTGTCCCATAGTGCCCAGGGATGTGTAGGTTAGGGTGGATTGGCCATGGGAAATTGTCCCATAGTGCCCAGGGAAGCGCAGGTTAGGGTGGATGAGCCATGCTAAATTCTCCCATAGTGCCCAGGGATTTGCAGGTTAGGGTGGATTGGCCATGGGAAATTGTCCCATAGTGTCCAGGGATGTGCAGGTTAGGGTGGATTGGCCATGCTAAATTGTCCCATAGTGTCCAGGGATGTGCAGGTTAGGGTGGATTGGCCATGCTAAATTGTCCCATTGTGCCCAGGGATGTGCAGGTTAGGGTGAATTGGCCATGCTAAATTTTCCCATAGTGCCCAGGGATGTGCAGGTTCGGGTGGATTGGCCATGAGAAATTGTCCCATAGTGTCCAGGGATGTGTAGGTTAGGGTGGATTAGCCATGGGAAATTGTCCCATAGTGCCCAGGAATGTGTAGGTTAGGGTGGATTGGCCATGGGAAATTGTCCCATAGTGCCCAGGACTGTGTGGGTTAGGTGCATTAGTCTGTGGTAAATAGGGTAGGGGGAATGGGTTTGGTGGGTTACTCTTCAGAGGGGTCAGTATGGACATGTTGGGCTGAAGGGCCTGTTTCCACACTGTGGGGATTCTACGATTTTCTCTGAGAACACACCTTCCTTGACTCCAGCTTGCTGCCTCTGGGGTACTGCATCTCAAAGATCTCCTGGAATCGAGTGGAGGAAACATCACCTCCAGGTTCGAGGGTGGAATAAAGCTCCGAAAAATCCTAAAAGGTTTGGTGTCAGGGGCAGGGACAGGCATGGGGCAGGTACAGTTTCACACAGAGAAGTGCAAAGTGGTGAACTTCAAACTGAAAAGTGTTAACAACGGTGCAGGAACAGAGAGAGAGAACAACTGAATCTGTGCTCACTATTCTCTGAAAGTGACAAAGGCAGATGAAACAGGATTCATCATCTTGGTGTTTCTTAACATGAGGTCTTTCAGCTATACCAGGGAAATTATTGCTATTGGAAACAGAAAGTCCTGGTGAAACTCAACAGGTCTGGCAGTATCTGCGTGAGAAAGCAGAGGTATTGAAAGCAGACTAATTATCTAAATATCAGACCAGAAATATTAACTCTGCTTTCTCCCCACAGATGCTGCCAGACCTGTTGAGATTCGCCGGTAATTTCTGTCTTTGTTCCCCCTCTCCACCATCTGCACTTCTCCAGTTTTACCAAATTGTCGCTGTGTCTTTGTACACCACGGCTCACACTCAGCTGGGGAATTGGGAATTGTGTGATTCAAGTGTCCCACACCATTTCGAAAGGATGTTGAGGCCTCAGAGAGGGTGAGCAGGAGATTTTCTGGGAATGTTCTGGAGATGAGGGGGTCCAGTTGCGGACTCAAAAAGAGGTACAGCACGGAAACAGACCCTTCGGTCTGACTCATCCACATCCTACACCCAACCTAGTCCCACCTGCCAGCATCCGGCCCATATCCCCCCAAACCCTTCCTATTCATATACCCATCCAAATGCCTCTTAAATGTTCCAATTGTACCAGCCTCCACCACATCCTCTGGCAGCTCATTCCATACACAGACCACCCTCTGTGTGAAAACGTTGCCCCTTAGGTCTCTTTTATATCTTTCCCCTCTCACCCTAAACCTATGCCCCTCTAGTTCTGGACTCCCCCACCCCATGGAAAAGACTTTGCCTATTTACCCTATCCATGCCCCTCATGGTTTTATAAACCTCTATAAGGTCACCCCTCAGCCTCCGACGCTCCAGGGAAAACAGCCCCAGCCTGTTCAGCCTCTCCCTGTAGCTCAAACCCTCCAACCCTGGCAACATCCTTGTAAATCTTTTCTGAACCCTTTCAAGTTTCACAACACCTTTCCGATAGGAAGGAGACCAGAATTGCACACAATATTCCAACAGTGGCCTAACCAATGTCCTGTACAGCCGCAACATGACCTCCCAACTCCTGTACTCAATACTCTGACCAATAAAGGAAAGCATACCAAACGCTGCCTTCACTATCCTATCTACCTGCAACTCCACTTTCAAGGAGCTATGAACCTGCACTCCAAGGTCTCTTTGTTCAGCAACACTCCCTAGGACCTTACCATTAAGTGTGTAAATCCTGCTAAGATTTGCTTTCCCAAAATGCAGCACCTCGCATTTATCTGAATTAAACTCCATCTGCCACTTCTCAGCCCATTGGCCCATCTGGTCCAGATCCTGTTGTAATCTGAGGTAACCTTCTTTGCTGTCCACTACACCTCCAATTTTGGTGTCATCTGCAAACTTACTAACTATACTCTTATGCTTGCATCCAAATCATTTATATAAATGATGAAAAGTAGAGGACCCAGCACCGATCCTTGTGGCACTCCACTGGTCACAGGCCTCCAGTCTGAAAAACAACCCTCCACCACCTCCCTCTGTCTTGGACATGAAGAGAGAGAGACTGGGATTAATACTCTGGGAGTAAGGAAGGTGAAGGGGGCGATTGAAGCGAGGCGTTCAGAATCCCTGCATGGGGTTGGATTGACTCGATGAGGGAGACACCATTCCCGGGGCAGGAGGGACAGTCACCAGAGGGATACGGATTGGAGGGAATCGGGAAAAACGGGAGAGAGAGAGGGTTGGGGAAAGGGGGTGAATTTGGTTTCTGACCCAGCTAGTCGCTGTTGTATCTGGGACCTGCTGCCGGAAATGAGGCAGATTCAACAGGAACTTCCAAACTTGGCGGGGGGGGTGGGGGGGAGAGGGGGTGGGGATGGGGGGTGGGGGGGTGGAGGTGGGGGGTGGGAGATGAGTTGAAAAGTACATGGATGAACACTTGGAGTGTCATAAAACTCACAGAAGGCCAAGTGCTGGGAGGTGGGATACATATGGATTGAGAGCAGCTGATTGTTGATGGGCTGAATGGCCTCTTCGATGCTGTTTGACTTCATGGTCCTGGGAAGCATCACAGAAACATTCAAAGGGGGGGAGAAAGCTGCAGGAATGAGGGGGAGTGGAGGGGAGTTAGGACGGGAGAGTGGGAACAATTGAGGAGATCTTTCCGAGAGGCCTGGAACACTCACAATGGGCAGAGTGGCCTTTGTGTGTTCTGTCAGGCTCTCCAATGCTGTGGAGCACTCAACCAGATTTTCCAGAGTGCCTCAGGAATGACTGAGGATAAATAAATCTCTGGTTAGCAAGGACTTCAGATTGAACCGAAAGGATTAAAAAATGTGTGTAATTCTTCCAGTGTGTGGACAGGATTGTTTCCAGGGAGGATGTAGGGGACATCGATTGGCCATACTACAGACTGACAGGCCGAATGGTTCAGCTCACACATTGTTTCAGGTCTCCCCCAGAGCCCCTAACCCCTGTCTCCATGGATTCTCCTGCTCCTCGGATGCTGTCAGACCTGCTGCGCTTTTCCAGCACCACACTAATCTAGACCCAGTCTCCATTGATTGACAGACAAAGGGCTCCCATCAACGTTCCCTTTGGTGTGTTTTTTTTAATCACTGGGGGAGGGGAGGGGAGGGGTGGGGGGGGGGCGGTGGCGGTGGTACAGCATTTACTGCCCTGGCCTTAGTTGCCCCTCCTTGAGAGGGTGGGGGTGAGCTGCCGTCTTGACCCACTGCAGTCCATGTGCTGTGGGGAGACCAACAATGTCCCTGAGGGAGGGAATTCCAGGATTGTTACCCAAGAAGGAACGGCTGATATATTTCCAAGTCGGGATGGTGAGGGGCTCGGAGGGGAACTCGCAGGGGGGTGGTGTTCCCATGGACCTGCTGTCCCTTGTCCTTCTAGATGGAAGTGGCCGTGGGTTTGGAAGGTGCTGCCTGAGGGTCTTTGGTGAGTTTCTGCAGTGGGTCTTGTAGATGGTACACACTGCAGTTACTGAGGGTCGGTGGGGGGAGGGAGGGGATGGTACACACTGCTGTTACTGAGGGTCGGTGGGGGGAGGGAGGGGATGGTACACACTGCTGTTACTGAGGGTCGGTGGGGGGAGGGAGGGGATGGTACACACTGCTGTTACTGAGCGTCGGTGGGGGGAGGGAGGGGATGGTACACACTGCAGTTACTGAGGGTCGGTGGGGGGAGGGAGGGGATGGTACACACTGCTGTTACTGAGCGTCGGTGGGGGGAGGGAGGGGATGGTACACACTGCAGTTACTGAGGGTCGGTGGGGGAGGGAGGGGATGGTACACACTGCTGTTACTGAGGGTCGGTGGGGGGAGGGAGGGGATGGTACACACTGCTGTTACTGAGGGTCGGTGGGGGGAGGGAGGGGGTGGTACACACTGCAGTTACTGAGCGTCGGTGGGGGGAGGGAGGGGATGGTACACACTGCTGTTACTGAGGGTCGGTGAGGGAGGGTGGGGATGGTACACACTGCAGTTACTGAGGATCGGTGGGTGGAGGGAGGGGATGGTACACACTGCTGTTACTGAGGGTCGGTGGGGGGAGGGAGGGGATGGTACACACTGCAGTTACTGAGGGTCTGTGGGGGGAGGGAGGGGATGGTACACACTGCTGTTACTGAGGGTCGGTGGGGGGAGGGAGGGGATGGTACACACTGCTGTTACTGAGGGTCGGTGGGGGGAGGGAGGGGATGGTACACACTGCAGTTACTGAGGGTCGGTGGGGGAGGGAGGGGATGGTACACACTGCTGTTACTGAGGGTCGGTGGGGGAGGGAGGGGATGGTACACACTGCTGTTACTGAGGGTCGTGGGGGGAGGGAGGGGATGGTACACACTGCTGTTACTGAGGGTCGGTGGGGGGAGGGAGGGGATGGTACACACTGCTGTTACTGAGCATCGGTGGGGGAGGGAGGGGATGGTACACACTGCTGTTACTGAGGGTCGGTGGGGGGAGGGAGGGAATGGTACACACTGCAGTTACTGAGGGTCGGTGGGGGGAGGGAGGGGATGGTACACACTGCTGTTACTGAGGGTCGGTGGGTGGAGGGAGGGGATGGTACACACTGCTGTTACTGAGGGTCGGTGGGGGAGGGAGGGGATGGTACACACTGCTGTTACTGAGGGTCGGTGGGGGGGAGGGGATGGTACACACTGCTGTTACTGAGGGTCGGTGGGGGGAGGGAGGGGATGGTACACACTGCTGTTACTGAGGGTCGGTGGGGGTGGGGAGGGGATGGTACACACTGCAGTTACTGAGGGTCGGTGGGGGGAGGGAGGGGATGGTACACACTGCTGTTACTGAGGGTCGGTGGGGGGAGGGAGGGGATGGTACACACTGCTGTTACTGAGGGTCGGTGGGGCGAGGGAGGGGATGGTACACACTGCTGTTACTGAGGGTCGGTGGGGGGAGGGAGGGGATGGTACACACTGCTGTTACTGAGAGTCGGTGGGGGAGGGAGAGGATGGTACACACTGCTGTTACTGAGTGTCGGTGGGGGGAGGGAGGGGATGGTACACACTGCTGTTACTGAGGGTCGGTGGGGGGAGGGAGGGGATGGTACACACTGCTGTTACTGAGGGTCGGTGGGGGGAGGGAGGGGATGGTACAGACTGCAGTTACTGAGGGTCGGTGGGGAGAGAGAGGGAGGGGATGGTACACACTGCTGTTACTGAGGGTCGGTGGGGGGAGGGAGGGGATGGTACACACTGCTGTTACTGAGGGTCGGTGGGGGGAGGGAGGGATTGGTACACACTGCTGTTACTGAGTGTCGGTGGGGGGGAGGGAGGGGATGGTACACACTGCTGTTACTGAGGGTCGGTGAGGGGAGGGAGGGAATGGTACACACTGCTGTTACTGAGCGTCGGTGGGGGGAGGGAGGGGATGGTACACACTGCTGTTACTGAGGGTCGGTGGGGGGAGGGAGTGGATGGTACACACTGCTGTTACTGAGGGTCGTGGGGGGAGGGAGGGGATGGTACACACTGCTGTTACTGAGGGTCGGTGGGGGGAGGGAGGGGATGGTACACACTGCTGTTACTGAGCATCGGTGGGGGAGGGAGGGGATGGTACACACTGCTGTTACTGAGGGTCGGTGGGGGGAGGGAGGGAATGGTACACACTGCTGTTACTGACGGTCGGTGGGGGGAGGGAGGGGATGGTACACACTGCTGTTACTGAGGGTCGGTGGGTGGAGGGAGGGGATGGTACACACTGCTGTTACTGAGGGTCGGTGGGGGGAGGGAGGGGATGGTACACACTGCTGTTACTGAGGGTCGGTGGGGGGGAGGGAGGGGATGGTACACACTGCTGTTACTGAGGGTCGGTGGGGAGAGAGAGGGAGGGGATGGTACACACTGCTGTTACTGAGGGTCGGTGGGGGGAGGGAGGGGATGGTACACACTGCTGTTACTGAGGGTCGGTGGGGGGAGGGAGGGATTGGTACACACTGCTGTTACTGAGAGTCGGTGGTGGAGGGAGGGGATGGTACACACTGCTGTTACTGAGAGTCGGTGGGGGAGGGAGGGGATGGTACACACTGCTGTTACTGAGTGTCGGTGGGGGGAGGGAGGGGATGGTACACACTGCTGTTACTGAGGGTCGGTGGGGGGAGGGAGGGGATGGTACACACTGCTGTTACTGAGGGTCGGTGGGGGGAGGGAGGGGATGGTACACACTGCAGTTACTGAGGGTCGGTGGGGAGAGAGAGGGAGGGGATGGTACACACTGCTGTTACTGAGGGTCGGTGGGGGGAGGGAGGGGATGGTACACACTGCTGTTACTGAGGGTCGGTGGGGGGAGGGAGGGATTGGTACACACTGCTGTTACTGAGTGTCGGTGGGGGGGAGGGAGGGGATGGTACACACTGCTGTTACTGAGGGTCGGTGGGGGGAGGGAGGGAATGGTACACACTGCTGTTACTGAGGGTCGGTGGGGGGGGGAGGGGATGGTACACACTGCTGTTACTGAGCGTCGGTGGGGGGAGGGAGGGGATGGTACACACTGCTGTTACTGAGGGTCGGTGGGGGGGAGGGAGGGGATGGTACACACTGCTGTTACTGAGGGTCAGTGGGGGGAGGGAGGGGATGGTACACACTGCTGTTACTGAGCGTCGGTGGGGGGGGGGAGGGGATGGTACACACTGCTGTTACTGAGGGTCGGTGGGGGAGGGAGGGGATGGTACACACTGCTGTTACTGAGCGTCGGTGGGGGAGGGAGGGGATGGTACACACTGCTGTTACTGAGGGTCGGTGGGGGGAGGGAGGGGATGGTACACACTGCAGTTACTGAGGGTCGGTGGGGGGAGGGAGGGGATGGTACACACTGCTGTTACTGAGGGTCGGTGGGGGGAGGGAGGGGATGGTACACACTGCTGTTACTGAGGGTCGGTGGGGGGAGGGAGGGGATGGTACACACTGCTGTTACTGAGGGTCGGTGGGGGGAGGGAGGGGATGGTACACACTGCTGTTACTGAGGGTCGGTGGGGGGGAGGGAGGGGATGGTACACACTGCTGTTACTGAGGGTGGGGGGAGGGAGGGGATGGTACACACTGCTGTTACTGAGGGTCAGTGGGGGGAGGGAGGGGATGGTACACACTGCTGTTACTGAGCGTCGGTGGGGGAGGGAGGGGATGGTACACACTGCAGTTACTGAGGATCGGTGGGTGGAGGGAGGGGATGGTACACACTGCTGTTACTGAGGGTCGGTGGGGGGAGGGAGGGGATGGTACACACTGCAGTTACTGAGGGTCTGTGGGGGGAGGGAGGGGATGGTACACACTGCTGTTACTGAGGGTCGGTGGGGGGAGGGAGGGGATGGTACACACTGCTGTTACTGAGGGTCGTGGGGGGAGGGAGGGAATGGTACACACTGCAGTTACTGAGGGTCGGTGGGGGAGGGAGGGGATGGTACACACTGCTGTTACTGAGGGTCGGTGGGGGGGGGAGGGGATGGTACACACTGCTGTTACTGAGGGTCAGTGGGGGAGGGAGGGGATGGTACACACTGCTGTTACTGAGGGTCGTGGGGGGAGGGAGGGAATGGTACACACTGCAGTTACTGAGGGTCGGTGGGGGAGGGAGGGGATGGTACACACTGCTGTTACTGAGGGTCTGTGGGGGGAGGGAGGGGATGGTACACACTGCTGTTACTGAGGGTCGGTGGGGGAGGGAGGGGATGGTACACACTGCTGTTACTGAGGGTCTGTGGGGGGAGGGAGGGGATGGTACACACTGCTGTTACTGAGGGTCGGTGGGGGAGGGAGGGGATGGTACACACTGCTGTTACTGAGGGTCTGTGGGGGGAGGGAGGGGATGGTACACACTGCTGTTACTGAGGGTCGGTGGGGGGAGGGAGGGGATGGTACACACTGCTGTTACTGAGGGTCGGTGGGGGGAGGGAGGGGATGGTACACACTGCAGTTACTGAGGGTCGGTGGGGGAGGGAGGGGATGGTACACACTGCTGTTACTGAGGGTCAGTGGGGGAGGGAGGGGATGGTACACACTGCTGTTACTGAGGGTCGGTGGGGGGAGGGAGGGGATGGTACACACTGCAGTTACTGAGGGTCGGTGGGGGGAGGGAGGGGATGGTACACACTGCTGTTACTGAGGGTCGGTGGGGGGAGGGAGGGAATGGTACACACTGCAGTTACTGAGGGTCGGTGGGGGGAGGGAGGGGATGGTACACACTGCTGTTACTGAGGGTCGGTGGGTGGAGGGAGGGGATGGTACACACTGCTGTTACTGAGGGTCGGTGGGGGAGGGAGGGGATGGAACACACTGCTGTTACTGAGGGTCGGTGGGGGGGAGGGGATGGTACACACTGCTGTTACTGAGGGTCGGTGGGGGGAGGGAGGGGATGGTACACACTGCTGTTACTGAGGGTCGGTGGGGGTGGGGAGGGGATGGTACACACTGCAGTTACTGAGGGTCGGTGGGGGGAGGGAGGGGATGGTACACACTGCTGTTACTGAGGGTCGGTGGGGGGAGGGAGGGGATGGTACACACTGCTGTTACTGAGGGTCGGTGGGGCGAGGGAGGGGATGGTACACACTGCTGTTACTGAGGGTCGGTGGGGGGAGGGAGGGGATGGTACACACTGCTGTTACTGAGAGTCGGTGGGGGAGGGAGGGGATGGTACACACTGCTGTTACTGAGTGTCGGTGGGGGGAGGGAGGGGATGGTACACACTGCTGTTACTGAGGGTCGGTGGGGGGAGGGAGGGGATGGTACACACTGCTGTTACTGAGGGTCGGTGGGGGGAGGGAGGGGATGGTACAGACTGCAGTTACTGAGGGTCGGTGGGGAGAGAGAGGGAGGGGATGGTACACACTGCTGTTACTGAGGGTCGGTGGGGGGAGGGAGGGGATGGTACACACTGCTGTTACTGAGGGTCGGTGGGGGGAGGGAGGGATTGGTACACACTGCTGTTACAGAGGGTCGGTGGGGGGGAGGGAGGGGATGGTACACACTGCTGTTACTGAGGGTCGGTGGGGGGGAGGGAGGGGATGGTACACACTGCTGTTACTGAGGGTCGGTGGGGGGAGGGAGGGAATGGTACACACTGCTGTTACTGAGCGTCGGTGGGGGGAGGGAGGGGATGGTACACACTGCTGTTACTGAGGGTCGGTGGGGGGAGGGAGGGGATGGTACACACTGCTGTTACTGAGGGTCGTGGGGGGAGGGAGGGGATGGTACACACTGCTGTTACTGAGGGTCGGTGGGGGGAGGGAGGGGATGGTACACACTGCTGTTACTGAGCATCGGTGGGGGAGGGAGGGGATGGTACACACTGCTGTTACTGAGGGTCGGTGGGGGGAGGGAGGGAATGGTACACACTGCTGTTACTGACGGTCGGTGGGGGGAGGGAGGGGATGGTACACACTGCTGTTACTGAGGGTCGGTGGGTGGAGGGAGGGGATGGTACACACTGCTGTTACTGAGGGTCGGTGGGGGAGGGAGGGGATGGTACACACTGCTGTTACTGAGGGTCGGTGGGGGGGAGGGAGGGGATGGTACACACTGCTGTTACTGAGGGTCGGTGGGGAGAGAGAGGGAGGGGATGGTACACACTGCTGTTACTGAGGGTCGGTGGGGGGAGGGAGGGGATGGTACACACTGCTGTTACTGAGGGTCGGTGGGGGGAGGGAGGGATTGGTACACACTGCTGTTACTGAGAGTCGGTGGGGGAGGGAGGGGATGGTACACACTGCTGTTACTGAGAGTCGGTGGGGGGAGGGAGGGGATGGTACACACTGCTGTTACTGAGTGTCGGTGGGGGGAGGGAGGGGATGGTACACACTGCTGTTACTGAGGGTCGGTGGGGGGAGGGAGGGGATGGTACACACTGCTGTTACTGAGGGTCGGTGGGGGGAGGGAGGGGATGGTACACACTGCAGTTACTGAGGGTCGGTGGGGAGAGAGAGGGAGGGGATGGTACACACTGCTGTTACTGAGGGTCGGTGGGGGGAGGGAGGGGATGGTACACACTGCTGTTACTGAGGGTCGGTGGGGGGAGGGAGGGATTGGTACACACTGCTGTTACTGAGTGTCGGTGGGGGGGAGGGAGGGGATGGTACACACTGCTGTTACTGAGGGTCGGTGGGGGGAGGGAGGGAATGGTACACACTGCTGTTACTGAGGGTCGGTGGGGGGGGGAGGGGATGGTACACACTGCTGTTACTGAGCGTCGGTGGGGGGAGGGAGGGGATGGTACACACTGCTGTTACTGAGGGTCGGTGGGGGAGGGAGGGGATGGTACACACTGCTGTTACTGAGGGTCGGTGGGGGGAGGGAGGGGATGGTACACACTGCTGTTACTGAGCGTCGGTGGGGGAGGGAGGGGATGGTACACACTGCTGTTACTGAGGGTCGGTGGGGGGAGGGAGGGGATGGTACACACTGCAGTTACTGAGGGTCGGTGGGGGGAGGGAGGGGATGGTACACACTGCTGTTACTGAGGGTCGGTGGGGGGAGGGAGGGGATGGTACACACTGCTGTTACTGAGGGTCGGTGGGGGGAGGGAGGGGATGGTACACACTGCTGTTACTGAGGGTGGGTGGGGGGAGGGAGGGGATGGTACACACTGCTGTTACTGAGGGTCGGTGGGGGGGAGGGAGGGGATGGTACACACTGCTGTTACTGAGGGTGGGGGGAGGGAGGGGATGGTACACACTGCTGTTACTGAGGGTCGGTGGGGGGGAGGGAGGGGATGGTACACACTGCTGTTACTGAGGGTGGGGGGAGGGAGGGGATGGTACACACTGCTGTTACTGAGGGTCAGTGGGGGGAGGGAGGGGATGGTACACACTGCTGTTACTGAGGGTCGTGGGGGTGGGGAGGGGATGGTACACACTGCTGTTACTGAGCGTCGGTGGGGGAGGGAGGGGATGGTACACACTGCTGTTACTGAGGGTCGGTGGGGGGAGGGAGGGGATGGTACACACTGCAGTTACTGAGGGTCGGTGGGGGGAGGGAAGGGATGGTACACACTGCTGTTACTGAGGGTCGTGGGGGTGGGGAGGGGATGGTACACACTGCAGTTACTGAGGGTCAGTGGGGGGTGGGAGGGGATGGTACACACTGCTGTTACTGAGGGTCGGTGGGGGGGAGGGAGGGGATGGTACACACTGATGTTACTGAGGGTCGGTGGGGGGGAGGGAGGGGATGGTACACACTGCTGTTACTGAGGGTCGGTGGGGGGGAGGGAGGGGATGGTACACACTGCTGTTACTGAGGGTCGGTGGGGGGAGGGAGGGGATGGTACACACTGCTGTTACTGAGGGTCGGTGGGGGAGGGAGGGGATGGTACACACTGCTGTTACTGAGGGTCGGTGGGGGAGGGAGGGGATGGTACACACTGCTGTTACTGAGGGTCGGTGGGTGGAGGGAGGGGATGGTACACACTGCTGTTACTGAGGGTCGGTGGGGCGAGGGAGGGGATGGTACACACTGCAGTTACTGAGGGTCGATGGGGGAGGGAGGGGATGGTACACACTGCTGTTACTGAGGGTCGGTGGGGGGAGGGAGGGGATGGTACACACTGCTGTTACTGAGGGTGGGGGGAGGGAGGGGATGGTACACACTGCTGTTACTGAGGGTCAGTGGGGAGAGGGAGGGGATGGTACACACTGCTGTTACTGAGGGTCGATGGGGGAGGGAGGGGATGGTACACACTGCTGTTACTGAGGGTCGGTGGGGGGAGGGAGGGGATGGTACACACTGCTGTTACTGAGGGTGGGGGGAGGGAGGGGATGGTACACACTGCTGTTACTGAGGGTCAGTGGGGAGAGGGAGGGGATGGTACACACTGCTGTTACTGAGGGTCGGTGTGGGGAGGGAGGGGATGGTACACACTGCTGTTACTGAGGGTCGGTGGGGGGAGGGAGGGGATGGTACACACTGCTGTTACTGAGGGTCGGTGGGGGGAGGGAGGGGATGGTACACACTGCTGTTACTGAGGGTCGGTGGGGGGAGGGAGGGGATGGTACACACTGCTGTTACTGAGGGTCGGTGGGGGGAGGGAGGGGATGGTACACACTGCTGTTACTGAGGGTCGGTGTGGGGAGGGAGGGGATGGTACACACTGCTGTTACTGAGGGTCGGTGGGGGGAGGGAGGGGATGGTACACACTGCTGTTACTGAGGGTCGGTGTGGGGAGGGAGGGGATGGTACACACTGCTGTTACTGAGGGTCGTGGGGGTGGGGAGGGGATGGTACACACTGCTGTTACTGAGGGTCGGTGGGGGGAGGGAGGGAATGGTACACACTGCTGTTACTGAGGGTCGATGGGGGAGGGAGGGGATGGTACACACTGCTGTTACTGAGGGTCGGTGGGGGGAGGGAGGGGTGGTACACACTGCTGTTACTGAGGGTCGGTGGGGGGAGGGAGGGGATGGTACACACTGCTGTTACTGAGGGTCGATGGGGGAGGGAGGGGATGGTACACACTGCTGTTACTGAGGGTCGGTGGGGGGAGGGAGGGGATGGTACACACTGCAGTTACTGAGGGTGGGGGGAGGGAGGGGATGGTACACACTGCTGTTACTGAGGGTCGGTGGGGGAGGGAGGGGATGGTACACACTGCTGTTACTGAGGGTCAGTGGGGGGAGGGAGGGGATGGTACACACTGCTGTTACTGAGGGTCGGTGGGGGGAGGGAGGGGATGGTACACACTGCTGTTACTGAGGGTCGGTGGTGGGGGGGAGGGGATGGTACACACTGCTGTTACTGAGGGTCGGTGGGGGGAGTGAGGGGATGGTACACACTGCAGTTACTGAGGGTCGTGGGGGTGAGGGAGGGGATGGTACACACTGCTGTTACTGAGGGTCGGTGGGGGAGGGAGGGGATGGTACACACTGCTGTTACTGAGGGTCGGTGGGGGGGAGGGGATGGTACACACTGCTGTTCCTGAGCGTCGGTGGGGGGAGTGAGGGGATGGTACACACTGCAGTTACTGAGGGTCGTGGGGGTGAGGGAGGGGATGTTTGTGGGTGTGGGGGCTGCTCTGTCCCTGGATGGTGTGGAGCTTCTTGAGTGTTGTTGGAGCTGCCCCCATCCAGGGGCAAGTGGGGAGTATTCCCTCACCCTCCTGTCTTGGGCCTTGTCGATGGTGGGACAGGCTTTGGGGGGGGGTAGTCAGGAGGGGAGTTACTCGCTGCAGGATTCCCACCCTCTGACCTGCTCTTGGAGCCGCTGTGTTTATGTGGTGGGTCCAGTTTAGTTTCTGGTCAATGGTGACCCCCAGGATGGTGACAGTGGGGGGATTCCATGATGGGAACACCGTGGAATGTCAAGGGGCAGGGGTTAGATTCCCTCATGTTGGAGGTGATATATGTTTGGTTCGTGTGTGGTGTGAATGTTACTTACCCCCTTGTCAGCCCAAACCTGGATATTGTCCAGATCTTGGTGCATTTGGACACGGCCTGTTTCAGTCTGTGTGGAGTGGTGAATGGTGCTGAACGCTGTGTAACCATCAGTGAACATCCCCCTCCTGACCTTAGGGCAGAGGGAAGGTCAGAGATGAAGCAGCTGAAGATGGTTGGGCCCCCAGACTCTCCCCTGAGGGACTCCTGCAGAGACGGCCTGGAGCCAAGATGGCTGACCCTCCACCAACCGCGACCACCTTCCTGTGTACCAGGTATGACTCTAATCACCGGAGAGTCGCACCCCCCCCCCCCCCCCCACCCCACCACCCCCGCCCCCACCCCACACCCACTGATTCCAGTTTTGCCCGGGCTCTGTGATGCTACACTCGGACAAATGGAGCCTTGATGTTCGGGTGCAGTCCCTCTCCCCTCCGACAGTGCCCACTCCCTCAGCACTGACCCTTCGATAGGGAAAGGAGTGTACAGGCTGGAGGGGGCTACCGAGATAGGGAGAGGCTGTAGGGGCTGGAGGGGGTAACAGAGATAGGGAGGGGGTGTAGGGGCTGGAGGGGGTTACAGAGATAGGGAGGGGGTGTAGGGGCTGGAGGGGGTTACAGAGATAGGGAGGGGATGTAGGGGCTGGAGGGAGTTACAGAGTTAGGGAGGGGGTGTAGGGGCTGGAGGGGGTTACAGAGATAGGGAGGGGGTGTAGGGGCTGGAGGGGGTTACAGAGATAGGGAGGGGGTGTAGGGGCTGGAGGGGGTTACAGAGATAGGGAGGGGGTGTAGGGGCTGGAGGGGGTTACAGAGATAGGGAGGGGGTGTAGGGGCTGGAGGGGGTTACAGAGATAGGGAGGGGGTGTAGCGGCTGGAGGGAGTTACAGAGATAGGGAGGGGGTATAGGGGCTGGAGGGGGTTACAGAGATAGGGAGAGGCTGTAGGGGCTGGAGGGGGAAACAGAGATAGGGAGGGGGTGTAGGGGCTGGAGGGAGTTACAGAGATAGGGAGGGGGTATAGGGGCTGGAGGGGGTTACAGAGATACGGAGGGGGTTGTAGGGACTGGAGGGAGTTACAGAGATAGGGAGGGGGTGTAGGGGCTGGAGGGGGTTACCGAGATAGGAAGAGGGTGTAGGGGCTGGAGGGGGTTACAGAGATAGGGAGGGGGTGTAGGGGCTGGAGGGGGTTACAGAGATAGGGAGGGGGTGTAGGGGCTGGAGGGGGTTACAGAGATAGGGAGGGCGTGTAGGGGCTGGAGGGGGTTACAGAGATAGGGAGGGGATGTAGGGGCTGGAGGGGGTTACAGAGATAGGGAGGAGGTGTAGGGCTGGAGGGGGTTACAGAGATAGGGAGGGGCTGGAGGGGGTTACAGAGATAGGGAGGAGGTGTAGGGCTGGAGGGGGTTACAGAGATAGGGAGGGGGTGTAGGGGCTGGAGGGGGTTACAGAGATAGGGAGGGGATGTAGGGGCTGGAGGGGGTTACAGAGATAGGGAGGGGGTGTAGGGGCTGGAGGGGGTTACAGAGATAGGGAGGGGATGTAGGGGCTGGAGGGGGTTACAGAGATAGGGAGGGGGTGTAGGGGCTGGAGGGGGTTACAGAGATAGGGAGGGGGTGTAGGGGCTGGAGGGGGTTACAGAGATAGGGAGGGGATGTAGGGGCTGGAGGGGGTTACAGAGATAGGGAGGGGGTGTAGGGGCTGGTGGGGGTTACAGAGATAGGGAGGGGGTTACAGAGATAGGGAGGGGATGTAGGGGCTGGAGGGGGTTACAGAGATAGGGAGGGGGTGTAGGGGCTGGAGGGGGTTACAGAGATAGGGAGGGGATGTAGGGGCTGGAGGGGGTTACAGAGATAGGGAGGGGGTGTAGGGGCTGGAGGGGGGTACAGAGATAGGGAGGGGGTGTAGGGGCTGGAGGGGGTTACAGAGATAGGGAGGGGGTGTAGGGGCTGGAGGGGGTTACAGAGATAGGGAGGGGGTGTAGGGGCTGGAGGGGGTTACAGAGATAGGGAGGGGGTGTAGGAGCTGGAGGGGGTTACAGAGATAGGGAGTGGGCTGTCGGCGTTGGAGTAGGTTACCGCAAATTAATATGTCCTGAACCTAATTCAAGAGACAGAGGCTTGAGTTTAATTAGTTTTATTTGAGGTTTCTTCAGCCAGTTTCCTGTGTCTTGTTGTCAGTTTGGAAAGTGAGCCATCTCCTGGGCATGATCCCAGTCACCCCCGTCTGCAGCAGTGGGCAATAGCTTACTGTGTAGAGAAGATAGAGATACCGGGGTGTGGGGTGTGGGGTGTGAGGTGTGTGGGATATGTGGGGTGGGTGTGTGGGGGTGTGCGTGTGGGGGTGTGCGTGTGGGGGTGTGCGTGTGGGGGTGTACGTGTGGGGGTGTACGTGTGGGGGTGTACGTGTGGGGGTGTACGTGTGGGGGTGTACGTGTGGGGGTGTACGTGTGGTGCGTGTGTACGTGTGGTGCGTGTGTGTGAGAGACAGAGAGAGAGAGCTACCATCAATCATGGCCTCTTGCTGTGCGATGGAAGCAGATGTCCTGCCCAGAGCAGGGGTTGACGGGTCTATGCACTACCATGTTCAGCCTGACTGTCGTGTTCAGTTGTGTGTTCCACAATGTCAGTCTGCTCACTGATCCCACATTACTGTGTTTGATTGATTCACAGCCTGGGTGAGGACTCTGAGCTGAGGCTGCAGGAGCTGAACTGTTGCCCAGAATGTCCTGGCGTTGCTGTGATATTCTGGAATAACTGAAGGACACATTGAAAATGGCGTCATCTCTGCATCTCCCTGAAGTAAACAGGTCAACGTTGAAGGGTGAAAGGTCAGCTTGGGGTGCCGGGGGTGGGGGGGTGGGGAAGAGGGTGTGCGTATCATACAGCCCCCCCACGGGCTCACTCCTCAAGGACTTCTTTCAGAGTCTTTGTTGCTTTCTCCCACAGGTCCCTGGATTAAAGTAAGGAAGTGCGGGTTATGAGAATGGAAAAGAAATCTCCATCCCACCTCCCCCCCTCCTCTTCCCCCACCCCCTGTGTCAGTTTCACAGAGGCACTACAGCACGGAAGAGGCTCTTCGGCCCATCATGTCAGCACCTATCTACTCCAGTCTGACAGCTGGACGTACCATTGTCCTGCCCTTCTCACATTCCCATTACTTACTCCAAACTAACACCATCCTTTCCCTCCCAGCACTAATCCCGACCCCACTATCGCAAAAATGCTGCCCCTTCTCAACTTCATGTTGGCTCTGACGAAGAGTCATATCGACTGGAAACGTTAGTTTGCTCTCTCTCTCTCTGTGTCTCTGTCTCTCTCTCTCTGTCTGTCTCTCTGTCTCCATGACTCTCTGCCTCCATGTCTCTGTCTCTGACTCTCTCTCCGTCTGCCTCTCTCTCCGTCTGTCTCTCTCTCCGTCTGTCTCTCTCTCCGTCTGTCTCTCTCTCTCTCTCCGTCTGTCTCTCTCTCTCTGTCTGTCTCTCTCTCTCTGTCTGTCTCTCTCTCCAGGGATGCTGCCTGACTTGCTGTGATCTCCAGTGTTTGTTGTTTTCAGTTCAGATTCCAGCATCTGCCGTAAATTAGAGTCATAGAGATGTACAGCACAGAAACAGACCCTTCGGCCCAACCCGCCCATACCGACCCTGGTATCCCAATCCCATCTAGTTCCACCTGCCAGCACCCGGCCCATATCCCTCCAAACCCTTCCTATTCATATACCCATCCAAATGCCTCTTAAATGTTCCAATTGTACCAGCCTCCACCACATCCTCTGGCAGCTCATTCCATACACGTACCACCCTCTGGGTGAAAAAGTTGCCCCTTAGGGCTCTTTTATATCTTTCCCCTCTCACCCTAAACCTATGCCCCTCTAGTTCTGGACTCCCCCACCCCAGGGAAAAGACTTTGTCTATTTACCCTCTCCGTGCCCCTCATGATTTTATAAACCTCTATAAGGTCACCCCTCAGCCTCCGACACTCCAGGGAAAACAGCCCCAGCCTGTTTAGCCTCTCCCTGTAGCTCAGATCCTCCAACCCTGGCAACATCCTTGTAAATCTTTTCTGAACCCTTTCAAGTTTCACAACATCTTTCCGATAGGAAGGAGATCAGAATTACACACAATATTCCATTGCTCCCTCTTGAAACCTCCTTTCCTTCACTTTGAAATGGTACCCCTCGATATTGACCCTTCCTGCCTTCCTGTCCACAGTGATTGTAAATAGGTCAACCAGCGGGAAGCTCATAGAATAGGAGTTCCTTGATTGGGGCTGTTTACCCCGGTCCAATAAGGGAGCCCTGGCTGACAGATAAGAACAGGAATCTTGACCCGGGTGTCCTTGGAGAAGGAGCATGCGGTGTCCACCAACACCCTGGAGTCATTCAGGGAGAGGTGGGCGCCGCAGGGAGTGGAGTGCATTATTTCCCCCTCCAACTCTATTTTGATTTAGTCCCTACCTTCCCCTTCACTGTTTTGCTCACACAGCATTGCCCTGTGGTTTGAAGGGCAGTGCTTGTCACTGGCCACTCGGGTGGTTTTCCTATCTTCCTGGTGGTGGAAATCGAATAAAGATTCGTGCACTTTGTGTCTTTCACTGTGTCTCACACCTACACACACACACACCATGGATGTTGGGGGGAAAAAATAAGCACTACCGCAGTTAGGTGGTAGTGTGGGGGTTAAATTTAAAAAAAGAGGAAAAAAGAAAAAAAGGAAAAAAAAACAGGACAGAAAAAGAACAGGAGTCTGAGAGGATCGGTTCACTCTGAGAGCTGGCTCTGAGGGAGCTGGGTCAGTGTCAGGACTCTCCCCGTGTACATAAAGGAGGGGTTTGGTGACTGGATACCACCCTCTGTGGGGTCATTTCACTATTTCCCCTGCCCATGCCCCTCATCATTATCTGCCCCTCTATCAGGTTCATCCCTCAATCCTCCCTGCTCCAAAGAAAATACTCCGAGCTTATCCAACCTCTCTCTCTCTCCCCATCGCTGAACTGTTCCGTCCCAGGGCACTGTCCTGGGGAATCTCCCTCTGTGCCCCTCCCTCCTGTCCAGTCCCATCCTTCCTGTAGTCCCGGGAGAGCAGACCTCCACACAGTAACTCCAGCCTCACCAAGGCCCTGTCCAGCTCCACAATCATCTCCCCACTCTGAGAAACAAACTCCCAACTGTGTGTCAAACAGTTTCTGTGCTGTACATCTCCGTGACTCTATCCTCTGACCAGGACTGGCGTTAATTCGGGGGTTTGTGCTGTATAAGTGTCTTCTCCTACCTTGCTTTAATCAGGGAACCTCTTTGTAGTTTTACCATGAGCTGAAAATGTGTTGCTGGAAAAGCACAGCAGGTCAGGCAGCATCCAAGGAGCAGGAGAATCGACGTTTAAGGCATCAGCCCTTCTTCAGGAATGGGCTTTCTCCTAGAACTGATCTCCAGCATCTGCAGTCCTCACTTTCTCCAAGCTTTACCCATGAGTTTGTTCATTATAGATTGTGGAGAATCTTTACAAATAGTCTCTGCAGACATAGAGAGACAGAGAGACAGAGAGAGAGAGAGAGAGTGAAAGAGATAGACCAGAGATGGAGAGATCAAGAGAGAGAGAGATGTACAATGGGGAGAGTGAGTGAGTAGGAGAAAGGGACAGAATGGTCAGGGAGAGAGAGAGAGAGAATTCAAAACAGCAAAGAGAGTACGAGAGAGAGAGAGAGACAGAGAGATACAGAGAGAGGGACAGGGAGAGGGACAGGGAGAGAGAGAGACAGAGAGATACAGAGAGAGGGACAGGGAGAGGGACAGGGAGAGAGAGAGACAGAGAGAGAGGGACAGGGAGAGGGACAGTGAGAGAGAGAGATACAGAGAGAGGGACAGGGAGAGGGACAGGGAGAGAGAGAGACAGAGAGAGAGGGACAGGGAGAGGGACAGTGAGAGAGAGAGAGAGAGAGGGACAGGGAGAGGGACAGGGAGAGAGAGAGACAGAGAGATACAGAGAGAGGGACAGGGAGAGGGACAGTGAGAGAGAGAGAGAGAGAGAGAGGGACAGGGAGAGAGAGAGACAGAGAGAGAGGGACAGGGAGAGGGACAGTGAAAGAGAGAGAGAGAGACAGAGAGATACAGAGAGAGGGACAGGGAGAGAGAGAGAGAGAGAGAGAGACAGAGAGATACAGAGAGAGGGACAGGGAGAGGGACAGGGAGAGAGAGAGAGACAGAGAGAGGGACAGGGAGAGGGACAGGGAGAGAGAGAGATACAGAGAGAGGGACAGGGAGAGGGACAGGGAGAGAGAGGGACAGGGAGAGAGGGACAGGGAGAGGGACAGTGAGAGAGAGAGAGAGAGAGAGAGGGACAGGGAGAGGGACAGTGAGAGAGAGAGACAGAGAGATACAGAGAGAGGGACAGGGAGAGGGACAGTGAGAGAGAGAGAGAGAGAGAGAGGGACAGGGAGAGAGAGAGACAGAGAGAGAGGGACAGGGAGAGGGACAGTGAGAGAGAGAGAGAGAGACAGAGAGATACAGAGAGAGGGACAGGGAGAGGGACAGTGAGAGAGAGAGAGAGAGAGAGAGGGAGAGACAGAGAGATACAGAGAGAGGGACAGGGAGAGGGACAGTGAGAGAGAGAGAGAGAGACAGAGAGATACAGAGAGAGGGACAGGGAGAGGGACAGGGAGAGAGAGAGAGAGACAGAGAGATACAGAGAGAGGGACAGGGAGAGAGAGAGAGAGAGACAGAGAGATACAGAGAGAGGGACAGGGAGAGGGACAGTGAGAGAGAGAGAGAGAGAGAGAGGGAGAGACAGAGAGATACAGAGAGAGGGACAGGGAGAGAGAGAGAGAGAGAGAGAGACAGAGATACAGAGAGAGGGACAGGGAGAGGGACAGGGAGAGAGAGAGATACAGAGAGAGGGACAGGGAGAGAGAGAGATACAGAGAGAGGGACAGGGAGAGGGACAGGGAGAGAGAGAGGGACAGGGAGAGAGAGAGATACAGAGAGAGGGACAGGGAGAGAGAGAGACAGAGAGAGGGACAGGGAGAGGGACAGGGAGAGGGAGAGACAGAGGAGAGAGAGATACAGAGAGAGGGGACAGGGAGAGGGACAGGGAGAGAGAGAGATACAGAGAGAGGGGGACAGGGAGAGGACAGGGAGAGGGAGAGACAGAGAGAGAGAGACAGAGAGGAGGGACAGTGAGAGAGAGAGAGGGACAGGGAGAGGGACAGGGAGAGAGAGAGACAGAGAGAGAGGGACAGGGAGAGGGACAGTGAGAGAGAGAGAGAGAGAGAGAGGGACAGGGAGAGGGGGACAGTGAGAGAGAGAGAGAGAGAGATACAGAGAGAGGGACAGGGAGAGGGGACAGTGAGAGAGAGAGACAGAGAGAGAGGGACAGGGAGAGGGACAGTGAGAGAGAGAGAGAGAGAGATACAGAGAGAGGGACAGGGAGAGGGACAGTGAGAGAGAGGAGAGACAGAGAGAGGGACAGGGAGAGAACAGAGGACAGAGAGGGGGACAGGGAGAGGGACAGTGAGAGAGAGAGAGAGGACAGAGAGAGGGACAGGGAGAGGGACAGGGAGAGAGAGAGAGAGACAGGGAGAGGGACAGGGAGAGAGAGAGAGAGAGAGAGAGATACAGAGAGAGGGACAGGGAGAGGGACAGTGAGAGAGAGAGAGATACAGAGAGAGGGACAGGAAGAGAAAGAGATAGGTAGAGGGACAGGGAGAGAGAGAGACAGAGAGATACAGAGAGAGGGGACAGGGAGAGGGACAGTGAGAGAGAGAGAGAGAGAGGGACAGGGAGAGACAGAGACAGAGAGGGGGGACAGGGAGAGAGAGAGAGAGACAGAGACAGAGAGAGGGACAGGGAGAGAGAGAGAGAGACAGAGACAGAGAGAGGGACAGGGAGAGAGAGGGAGGATGTGAGAAAGAAGGAAGGGGGACTTCAGTCTCCTGGCCAAGCTCTCCATTCGATTGTCTGCTTAAACTTGAATTTGATCAAGGTTCACACACCGACCGGGGCTCACACACCGACCGGGGCTCACACACCGACCGGGGCTCCACACACCGGACCGGGCTCACACACCGACCGGGGCTCACACACCGACCGAGGCTCACACACTGATGCTTACACTTGTACCCTCTCTGTGTGGGGTGTTGTTTCACTGATTGAGGCTTTGCACTGTGACTTGTGCACCTGTATTAAGTATGTGTGTGTAAATGTGTGTGTGCATGTGAGAGAGTGTGTGACTGTGTGTGTGAGAGAGAGTGTGTGCGTATGAGTATTTATGAGTGTGTGTGTGACACAGTGGGGTGTGTCTGTGTGTGTGCCTGTGTGTCTGTGGGAGTGAGTGTGTGTGTGTATGAGTGTGTGTGTCTTTGTGCGTGTGAGAGAGTGTCTGTGTCTGTGTGTGCGATAGTGCATGTGTGACAGTGTCTATGTGAGTGTGTGTGTGAGAGAGTGTGTGAGTGAGTGTGAGTGTGAGTGTGAGTGAGTGAATGAGTGAGAGTGAGAATGAGAGTGAGAGTGAGAGTGAGTGTGTGTGAGAGAGTGTGAGAGAGTGTGTGTGTGTGAGAGTGTGTGTGTGAGAGTGTGTGTGTGAGAGAGTGTGTGTGTGAGAGTGTGTGTGTGTGAGAGTGTGTGTGAGAGTGTGTGTGTGGGAGTGTGTGTGTGTGTGTATGGGGGTGTACCTGACTCTGGTAAAGGGCTGTGTCAGTGTATTTTGCCTGTTGCTCTCACTTGGCGATGTTGCTTTAGTTTCTCCTGGTTGCTGTGGTTCAGTAACTCCAGGGACAACCTCTTGCCATTCTCTGCCAACGTCTCCAACAATTCGAAGCTGTCATCTTGCTGAGGAGGGGTTTCTGTGCTGTCAGGTTCCCGCTGGGTGGAGAGTCCCCCAGCTGAAACACACACAGAGGCAGCCCGTCAGACTCGGGAACACACCCAGGAACACAGTTATCATGTTATCAGGTTTCCTGTGACAGGCAGAGGCCCTTCAGCCCCAATGGGAGCCTATCCCACCACTCCATCTCCAACCCAGCCAGGTGACCTGGAGACCCATACCCAGCACCGACACACGCTCTGATAAGAAGGGTCACTGGGCTGGAAACGTTAACTCTGCTTTCTCTCTCTCTGCACAGACCTGCTGAGTTTCTCCAGCACTTTCGGATTGGTGCGCAATTTCTGATATCCCTTTGCCGAATGGCCTTGCATGGATCTGTAAGGTCTCACCCTTATCCTGGACTCCCACAGCCCTCTTCGAAATCCACCGCCAGAACATAGTACAGTACAGCACAGGCCATTCGGCCCTCGATGTTGTACTATCCTACTCTAAGATCAGACTAACGGACACGCCCTTCATTGTCCGATCATCCACGTGCCTGGCCAAGAGTCGCTTCAATGTCCCGAATGTATCTGACAAGATATCCTCTCAATCCCGTTGGACCCCCTAATCTGTCTCAAACCCCTTTGATAGGATTCCACCCCGAATTAATCCTGGAGTTCGGGTGCCCCTCGGACCTTACCACCCCCCCTGTTCAGCTCCTGCAATGTTTCTGGCGTATCCCACCTCCAACCCCGCCTCTCTCTCTCTCACACACACACACTCCCCCCTCTGCACAGCGGGCATTTGCCCTCAAAGGTGCAGAACTCAGTGCACTGCCCCTGAGACGGGCCAACAGAGCAGATGTATACAACGGAGGGTGGGGTGGGGTGGGGAGGCATTGCTTAGAAAGTCAATCTGGCTTGAGTCCCCTCACAATGAGGCGTTTGATTCACAGAAAGAAACACAGAATCCATTCAGGCCCTTCAGCCCAACAGGTCCACACTGACCCTCTGAAGACTAACCCCACCCAGACTCATTCACCTACATTTACCCCTGACAGACACGCCTGGACATCCCTGGGCACTATGGGACAATTCCCCATGGCCACTCCACCCTAACCTGCACATCCCTGGGCACTATGGGACAATTTCCCATGGCCAATCCACCCTAACCTACACTGACATCTGAGCCTTACGGAGCATTTGCCTCGAGCTCTGTAATGTTGACCTCAATCCTCCAACAGTCCCCAGAGCCCCACGGTCAACATCCAACAATCCCTTCGCTGTTCAAATCCACCGTCGCACTCCCTCAGGAATTCTCCAATTGGAATCTGTCCTCCCAGCCTCTCCACCCCCTCCCTATCTCTGTAACCCCCTCCCTATCTCTGTAACCCCCTCCAGTCTCTCCACCCCCTCCCTATCTCTGTAACCCCCTCCAGCCCCTACACCCCCTCCCTATCTCTGTAACCCCCACCAGCCCCTACACCCCCTCCCTATCTCTGTAACCCCCACCAGCCCCTACACCCCCTCCCTATCTCTGTAACCCCCTCCAGTCACTACACCCCCCTCCCTATCTCTGTAACCCCCTCCAGTCACTACACCCCCCTCCCTATCTCTGTAACCCCCTCCAGCCCCTACACCCCCTCCCTATCTCTGTAACCCCCACCAGCCCCTACACCCCCTCCCTATCTCTGTAACCCCCACCAGCCCCTACACCCCCTCCCTATCTCTGTAACCCCCTCCAGCCCCTACACCCCCTCCCTATCCCTGTAACCCCCTCCAGCCCCTACACTCCCTCCCTATCTCTGTAACCCCCACCAGCCCCTCCAGCCCCTCCCTATCTCTGTAACCCCCTCCAGCCCCTACACCCCCTCCCTATCTCTGTAACCCCCTCCAGCCCCTACACTCCCTCCCTATCTCTGTAACCCCCACCAGCCCCTACACCCCCTCCCTATCCCTGTAACCCCCTCCAGCCCCTACACCCCCTCCCTATCTCTGTAACCCCCTCCAGCCCCTACACTCCCTCCCTATCTCTGTAACCCCCACCAGCCCCTACACCCCCTCCCTATCCCTGTAACCCCCTCCAGCCCCTACACCCCCTCCCTATCTCTGTAACCCCCTCCTGCCCCTCCACCCCCTCCCTATCTCTGTAACCCCCACCAGCCCCTACACCCCATCCCTATCTCTGTAACCCCCTCCAGCCCCTACACTCCCTCCCTATCTCTGTAACCCCCTCCAGCCCCTACACCCCCTCCCTATCTCTGTAACCCCCTCCAGCCCCTACACCCCCTCCTATCTCTGTAACCTCACTAATTCCCGGCCCCTTGAGCATCCCCTGATTTCCCAGTCATCAGGGACAGTACCTTCAGCTGCCCAGGGGGTGCTGAGCTCAGTAGCTCCCTTGCTAACCCTTCCCCCGATCTCCCTTTCCCCTCCCAGTCCTCCAATGCCTCTTCACTGTTCGCAGCCCCACTCTCCGTTATCTTTGGGGATAATGAGTGGGGCAGTGCTGCACATGAACAGTTGGAGGGTCCTTTCATTGATGTCGTCCCGCTGTGTTTTAGCAACAGTCCCACACTCACCTGAGAGAACCAGCAAGCTGAGGACAATCACAGGGAGACCGGTGGCTTGAAGCCTCATTTGTGTCGATGTTCCAGTTTCGAGCTGGATATAAAAACAGACAATGATCAGAAACATGAGCTCTCAGTTGTTACACCACCCCCTCAGTGCACTCCCCCAATCTCTACAATCAAGGCTCATGTTTACACCAGCTCCACCCCCTGTCCCCACGCCTCAGTGCTCAAGAATCGATTTATTTCAGTCTTGAATATCATCAATGATGGGGCATCCACAAATCCCAATGGCCAATCCATTATCATTAATCCCATTGGCCAATCCATTATCACAAATCCCGTTGGCCAATCCATCATCACAAATCCCATTGGCCAATCCATCATCACAATTCAAAATGGCCGACCCATCATCGCAATTCAAAATGGCCAACCCATCACCTCACTTCAAAATGGCCAACCCATCACCTCACTTCAAAATTGCCAACTTATCATCTCAATTCAAAATGGCCAACCCGTCATCTCAATTCAAAATGGCCAACTCATCATCACAATTCAAAATGGCTAATCCATCATCTCAATTCAAATGGCCAAACCATCATCGCAATTCAAAATGGCCAACCCATCATCTCAATTCAAAATGGCCAACTCATCATCACAATTCAAAATGGCTAATCCATCATCTCAATTCAAAATGGCCAACCCATCATCTCAATTCAAAATGGCTAATCCATCATCTCAATTCAAAATGGCCAACCCATCATCTCACTTCAAAATGGCCAACTTGACATCTCAATTCAAAATGGCCAACCCATCATCTCGATTCAAAATGGCCAACTTATCATCTCAATTCAAATGGCCAACCCGTCATCTCAATTCAAAATGGCCAACCCATCATCACAATTCAAATGGCCAACTCATCGTCTCAATTAAAAATGGCCAATGTGTCATTTCAGTCCTTTTTGGCTGACACCACACTCTGCTTTGTGATCTCCTGGTTCTAGTCTCTCAAGACTTGCGCAGGCTCTGATCTGGAAATTATAAAAAAAAACAAGATGTTTGATTGAAATGCTTTTCATATTTTCTGTCCTTTAAGGTCAACATTTGAGAATCCTGCAGCAAGTAACTCCCCTCCTGACTCCCCAAAATATGTCCCACCATCGACAATGCACAAGGCAGGAGGGTGAGGGAATACTCCCCACTTGCCCCCGGATGGCGGCACCTCCAACAACACTCGAGAAGCTCGACACCATCCAGGGACAAAGCAATCCCCACACCCACAAACATCCCCTCCCTCCCCCACACTGACGCTCAGTAACAGCAGTGTGTACCATCCCCTCCCTCCCCCCACCGACCCTCAGTAACAGCAGTGTGTACCATCCCCTCCCTCCCCCCACCGACCCTCAGTAACAGCAGTGTGTACCATCCCCTCCCTCCCCCCACCGACCCTCAGGAACAGCAGTGTGTACCATCCCCTCCCTCCCTCCCCACCGACCCTCAGTAACAGCAGTGTGTACCATCCACTCCCTCCCCCCACCGACCCTCAGTAACAGCAGTGTGTACCATCCCCTCCCTCCCCCCCACCGACCCTCAGTAACAGCAGTGTGTACCATCCCCTCACTCCCCCCCACCGACGCTCAGTAACAGCAGTGTGTACCATCCCCTCCCTCCCACCCACCGACCCTCAGTAACAGCAGTGTGTACCATCCCCTCCCTCCCCCCACCGACCCTCAGTAACAGCAGTGTGTACCATCCCCTCCCTCCCCCACCGACCCTCAGTAACAGCAGTGTGTACCATCCCCTCCCTCCCCCACCGACCCTCAGTAACAGCAGTGTGTACCATCCCCTCCCTCCCCACCGACCCTCTCAGTAACAGCAGTGTGTACCATCCCCTCCCTCCCCCCCACCGACCCTCAGTAACAGCAGTGTGTACCATCCCCTCACTCCCCCCCCACCGACGCTCAGTAACAGCAGTGTGTACCATCCCCTCCCTCCCACCCACCGACCCTCAGTAACAGCAGTGTGTACCGTCCCCTCCCTCCCCCACCGACCCTCAGTAACAGCAGTGTGTACCATCCCCTCCCTGCCCCCACCGACCCTCAGTAACAGCAGTGTGTACCATCCCCTCCCTGCCCCCACCGACCCTCAGTAACAGCAGTGTGTACCATCCCCTCCCTCCCCCACCGACCCTCAGTAACAGCAGTGTGTACCATCCCCTCCCTGCCCCCACCGACCCTCAGTAACAGCAGTGTGTATCATCCCCTCCCTCCCCCCCACCGACCCTCAGTAACAGCAGTGTGTACCATCCCCTCCCTCCCCCCCACCGACCCTCAGTAACAGCAGTGTGTACCATCCCCTCCCACCCCCCACCGACGCTCAGTAACTGCAGTGTGTACCATCCCCTCCCTCCCCCACCGACCCTCAGTAACAGCAGTGTGTACCATCCCCTCCCTCCCCCCACCGACCCTCAGTAACAGCAGTGTGTACCATCCCCTCCCTCCCCCCACCGACCCTCAGTAACAGCAGTGTGTACCATCCCCTCCCTCCCCCCAAACGACCCTCAGTAACAGCAGTGTGTACCATCCCCTCCCTCCCCCCACCGACCCTCAGTAACAGCAGTGTGTACCATCCCCTCCCTCCCCCCACCGACCCTCAGTAACAGCAGTGTGTACTATCCCCTCCCTCCCCCCACCGACCCTCAGTAACAGCAGTGTGTACCATCCCCTCCCTCCCCCCACCGACCCTCAGTAACAGCAGTGTGTACCATCTATAAGGTAGTCAGTATGGATCCAGTCACTGGCCCTGAATTCTGAAAATCGTTTTGTCCCAGCCCAGTCTCTGACCATACCCCGAAATGGACTGCAACGGTTCAAGCAGGCACCTCAACCCCTCCCCCTTCTCAAGTGGGGGGTGCAACTCGGGAAGGGGTGGGTAAATACTGGGCCCAGCCAGTGACCCCCATGCCCTGTGAGAAGATATTAATCATTAGCTGCTTGTTCGGTGAGGTGTAGAGGCTATAAGGTCCATGGGTTTCGTAGTGTCCACTTCCTTCCCTGAGGGCCATGAGTGAGCCCGTCTGGATTTATGACAATCAATGTCAGAGTGTGTTGTAACCACGTACTGTCTGGTCAGAAGGAGGACAGAGTCATCAAGTCCCACAGCACGGTGACAGACCCTTCAGCCCAACCAGTCCGTGCTGACCCGAACCCCAAACTAAACCAGTCCCCCCCCGCCTGCTCCTGACCCATCTCTCTCCAACCCTTTCCTGTCCATGTCCTTATCCAAATGTCTTTTAAACGTTGTAACTGTCCCCACACCCCCCACTCCCTCAGGAAGGTCATCCCACACACGGACCACCCTCTGGAGATAAATATTGCCCCTCGTGTCTTTGTTAAATCTCTCTCCTGTCACCTTGAAAATGTGGCCCTTCGTCCTGAAATCCCCCATCCTCAGGGAATAGTCACCTGCCTTTTCCCTTATCCAGCCCTTTATAAATCTCTGTAAGGTCACTCCTCAGCCTCCAGGGAAAAAAGGAGAGAGTGGGGACCGCAGATGCTGGAGATTCAGATTCTGAGAGTGCGGTGCTGGAAAAGCACAGCAGGTCAGGCAGCATCTGAGGCGCAGGAGAGTCGACGTTTTGGACATCAGGCCTTAATCACCTTTCTGATGAAGAGCCTATGCTCAGAACCTCGACTCTCCTGATCCCCAGATGCGGCCGGATGGGCAGTGTTAGTTCAGCAATAAACATTCGCACCCCAGTGACAAACTGGGGATGCAAGGGGCTGGAGGAGATAGGGTTAGGGTGAGGGGGGAAAGATATAAAAGGGACCTGAGGGGCAACGTCTTCACCCAGAGGGGTGGTACGTGTATGGAATGAGCTGCCAGAGGAAGTGGTGGAGGATGGTACAATGACAACATTTAAGAGGCATCTGGATGGGTATATGAATAGGAAGGGTTTGGAGGGATATGGGCCGGGTGCTGGCAGGTGGGACTAGATTGGGTTGGGATATCTGGGTCAGCATGGAAGGGTTGGACCGAAGGGTCTGTTTCTGTGCTGTCCATCTCTATGACGATATGAACCCCGAGGTCCCTCTGTTCCACAACACGACCCAAGCTCCTAACATTAACTGTTCAAGCCCTACACTAGTTTGTCTCTCCAAGATACAACACCACACATTTATCCAAATTAAAACCACACATTTATCCAAATTAAACTCCATCTGCCACTGCTTAGGGGTGAGGGTAGACCCAAGAGGGATAACACATATTGAGGAAGGGAGTGAGGGAGGGGGAGGGTGTGAGGGAGGGGGGGGAAGGGTGTGAGGAGGGGGAGGGGAAGGGTGTGAGGAGGGGGAGGGGAAGGGTTTGAGGGAGGGGAAGGGGAAGGGTTGTGAGGGAGGGGAAGGGGAGTGTGTGAGGGAGGGGGAGGGAAGGGTGTGAGGGAGGGGGAGGGGAAGGGTGTGAGGGAGGGGGAGGGGAAGGGTTTGAGGGAGGGGAAGGGGAAGGGTGTGAGGGAGGGGAAGGGGAGTGTGTGAGGGAGGGGGAGGGGAAGGGTGTGAGGGAGGGGGGAGGGGAAGGGTGTGAGGGAGGGGGAGGGGAAGGGTGTGAGGGAGGGGGAGGGGAAGGGTGTGAGAGAGGGGAAGGGAAGGGTGTGAGGGAGGGAAGGGAAGGGTGTGAGGGAGGGGAAGGGGAGTGTGTGAGGGCTGGGGGAGGGGGAGGGTGTGAGGGAGGGGAGGGGAAGGGTGTGAGGGAGGGGAAGGGGAATGGTGTGAGGGAGGGGAGGGGAAGGATGTGAGGGAGGGGAAGGGGAGGGTGTGAGGGAGGGGAGGGGGAAGGGTGTGAGGGAGGGGAGGGGGAAGGTGTGAGGGAGGGGAGGGGAAGGGTGTGAGGGAGGGTGGAGGGGAAGGGTGTGAGGGAGGGGGAGGGGAAGGGTGTGAGGGAGGGGGAGGGGAAGGGTTTGAGGGAGGGGAAGGGGAAGGGTGTGAGGGAGGGGAAGGGAAGGGGTTGAGGAAGGGAAGGGTGTGAGGGTGGGGGAGGGGGAGGGTGTGAGGGAGGGGAGGGGGAAGGGTGTGAGGGAGGTGGAGGGAAGGGTGTGAGGGAGGGGAAGGGAGGGTGTGAGGGAGGGGAGGGGGAGGGTGTGAGGGAGGGGAAGGGGAGGGTGTGAGGGAGGGGGAGGGGGAGGTGTGAGGGAGGGGAAGGGGAAGGGTGTGAGGGAGGGGGAGGGAAGGGGTTGAGGAAGGGGAAGGGTGTGAGGGTGGGGAAGGGGGTAGGGTGTGAGGGAGGGGAAGGGGTTGAGGAAGTGGAAGGGTGTGAGGGTGGGGAAGGGG